>NC_072464.1:22316086-22433586 GCF_027596085.1 Anoplopoma fimbria | reverse complement strand
GGAGGCTTTTGTAGTATTTTTCAGAGAGTGAAGCGTTTTCCTCGCTGCTTTTGCAATGCTGAGTGGCGTTTTTTTCTGAATGCCTCAATTTGAGTTTAACTCAACTCAGAGCGGAAAAGCGGCGGACGTCATTAGCAATTTTTCTCAATTATGGATACCTGGAGCTAAATGACTTCACCAACCGTAGTTACTAAGCTGTTAGGGAGCCTACAGTTAAAAGTTTGTGTTAAGCTACCAATGAAGTTCATTGGTGAACCGATGGCTTGCAGATGATGTCATCTTAGTGTAAGGGCACACACACACACACACACACACACACACACACACACACACACACACACACACACACACACACACACACACACACACAGAAGGTGGAAGACTGCCTTGTTCCAGGGCAGCATGGAATCAAGTTTTCCTCTGTCTGATGATTTGACTTTATTTATTTTTTCGGGGCTATAAACTCAGTCTCCCCGCTCTGTGTATGTGTGTCGAGTCAATTCAATGGCCCCGAGTTATTCAGTCCTGTGTGTTTAACCGCCATATGCTGCTGTAATCACCGCTGTGTTGCTACTGTACAAACATACGCTGGATGTGTGTGTGTGTATATGCGGTGAACATCGCTGATGGAGAAAACACATGGTGCATGGATCAAAGGTGTGTGTGTGTGTGTGTGTGTATGAGGGAGACGGAAAAAAAGAGCCAAGATGGGATCAAAAACATGCATGACAGTTATTAAATATCTGAGACCAAAAGTGGATTGAATGTTTGACCACAATGTTCTTTGACGTGATCGAATGATCAAATGTGTTCTGTGTGGTGAGAGAGAGCGAGAGGGGAAAGTATAGTTCTTACACTTTGTCCTTTCTTGATTTTACGACCTCTTCTATCTTACAATCACGAAATCAGGAAATTAAACAAATCATGTCACGCCCATCAGGAGGCTGATTATATTTTTTCTCTGTGGAGCAGACGTTGGCATCCCAAGGATTAGTAATGGGATTGTCATCGTTATGTGCGAAAGAAAGAAAAATAGAACAGAAAAAATAGCAAAAAGCAATGATGTAGGTTACCAAAGTATGATTATCAGTAAAGTTATGAATAATGTGAACCATAGCAATAACTGAGTGTACGTTTGGAAATATGTGGAAGGGTTCGTTTGGATTTTTTGGAGTACCGTGTTTTTCGAGGAACCAGAGTTTGGCGAGGAAATATTGCTGTTTTTATCAGTGGATTCTTGTGGCTGTCTGACCGCAGGATGAAGAAGCTGTGGATGGGAGCAGCAACTAAATGTATTCTAGCCACCTAAGAAAATCTATTGCAGTTAAAGTATGTGCTATATTTTTAATATCTTGCTATCTGACGTACCTTTTCGAACAGGAAATTGAATCTGTTATCCATGCACTCTTCAGAGCCACCAAACTGAGAGTAAAGAGTAAACTAGGAGCATGCCGACCTCAATCTTAGCTTTTGCAGTCAATACACTGACTATAAAGATGTATATATATTGTATATGTAACAGCCTTATCATGTAGAGAACTACATCAGGTCATGTGAGAACAAATGTTCAGAAGGGCAATTGCATTTTGACTCCAAAACAATTTTCAGATTTGAACGCATAAGGAACTGAATTGGGAAGCTACAGAATGATATTAAAACCTCATAAAACAATGGACCCGCCCTTTTAAATACTCATATCTCTTTGATCAACAGGAAAAACCTCAAATAAACAGCTACCGAAGCATCTGTGTTGACTGAAAGTGTAGTTAACGGGACAGATTTGTCACTCGCTACTGGTCCATCATCGGGCTATTTAACGCTGTGAACAGATGCAGACCATTACAGCAGCAGCTGTGATCAGAGCCGGCATGCTGCCAACTGTGTGTCCACAGTTCTTACTCTTCTTTATTACGTATTCAAAGTTTGAGTTTTGCCCTTACTAAGTCTTCTGAACTACCCGATCGGACCACATTTTTCATCTCCAAAAACAAAAACGCTAAACTACTGACCTCCTGTGACGTGATTTTGTTTACTCCAGGTGCTTTAAAGTCACTGTTGTTCATAAAATGAAAAATCAGTCCTTGTTGTTTTTTATTCTTTCCTTTTATAGTGCTTTTTACAATGATAAACAAAATTTTAGTCCAAAAAATCCATAATAATGTCTAGATTCACTTTCGAATTAGCATTAATAAACCTGGCTCGTATTGAAAACACTTCTTTAGGTGGTTTCACAACAAAAGGCCCCTGTATTCTTCACCCATGTATTATAAAGTATATTTAGGAAGTCATGAGTTAATATCAACAGCAGCTGTGTGCATCAACATTATTTTATAGCGTCTAATGAACAAACCAGAATAAGATTAAGCTCCCGCTGTTACAATGCGTCCATAAGTAACTGACTGCTGTGTGAGGGTGATAAGAAAGACAATATTGTGCACAGCTGGTGTGGAAAGTTCAGTCTGAAAAAAGTAGTTCTGTTATTACTTTTATTGTACAATTTACAAGACACAAATAATCAAAACTTTCTTTGTAGAATGGTCCTCAAGTCAAAAGCACATATAACTGTATTTTCACATTGTGGAGACTCAGCACTGCTCTGTTAGAGACAGTTTAGGTGTCCATGGACGGTTAGACGGCATACGCTTGTAGTTAGCAGGAAATGAGGACTCAAATTGTCCAACTTCTGTCTGAGCCTCAGAGCCGTCTGAGCCTTCAGGATTCAGTTTGTTTTTCTGAAGGTGGAGCTGGAATACGACTGTGAAAGTCATTAAATTAACTGAGTTAGGAGTCTTTCCACATTTGGTTAGAATTCTAATTGACCCTTTGCTAAGCCACGCCCCCTGCTGCTACTATGGAGCCCACACTGTCACTAACTATACTCGATGACTAAATATTGTCCAAATTTTAAGTGATTTCAGAGAAAAGCAGACAGAAGTGGCTACAATATGTATTTGAAGGATAAATCCATGATGTCAAACTAGTTTATCTGTGAAAATGAGTAAAAAGATAAAGATTGAATCTTAAGAATCGTAACGTTCTAGAAACGTATATCTCCTTCCAACCTCTCCGGATGATGAGTATCACTATAACAAAATGTTTAACCATGACTAGCTCTCGATAGTTTTGGGACCCTGGTCGGAGCTGGCCGATGGTACGCTATGATTGGACAGTCTGCATTTGAGGGGCGGGACTTAGCGAAGGTTCATTTATAATATATTCAGATGTTTTCTGAATTGCTTTCTCTCTGCAAGGCCATTGAGGAGAGGGAGTGTGTGTTTGTGAGTGTGTTTATGTGTGTGATGGGGACAAAAGTCTCATCGCACAGTCACATTGTGGGGACTATCCTCCTTCAAAGCTGGTCCCCACAATGTAAACCACTACATTTTATTGGATAAGTCTTAGAATCAGTTTTTGGTTTTGTGTAAGAGTTGGGTTTATATTGTGGTAATGGTTAAGGTTAGGATAAAAATTGTTAAGGGGGTGTGCAATGTCCTTCTGAGCGGCAAAAATAACTGTGTGTGTGTTTGTGTGCATTTTCTGCTGGTGTGTCCGCAGTTATCGACAATAACTATTTGCATAATCCTCTTTATCTCCTTCTTCCTGGTTAGCAACAACAGTTACATGGAAATGAATCCATAAATAATCATACATTTACATTTTTAGATGTATGATTAATCTGAAAAAGTACAATACATTTTAAAAACTAAAGTACTTTTTATTTAAACAAAACTATATATTTTTATTTTGTAAATATATGATTAATTGATGTTCAGTCTGCCTTTATTGATATAAAAATATGGACACAATATATCTTACATCTCTCACTTCACACAATCTTATATACAGCTTTCAAAATGCCCATTAAAGTGGACGCTTTTGGTTTGTTTTTAAACAAAAACTGAACCTTATCTGCTTCATGATAATATCATGATAACATCAGAGGAGCTCTGTGAGTCTTCATGGTTGCATACCGAAAAAGAACATCTATGGTTTATTGGAGAACACCGTAGAACCACGGCCAAACCCAACTCCGACACACCATCACTGTCCTCTCAAACACAAGATGAAAATCACTGCTCATAAGAAAGCTGAAAGGGTTGTGCGTTTGTCCAGAGACAAGACTGACAGTTTCCTGTGTGTGTTGAAAAGACAAAAGGCGGTTTCCTCTCAACATTAATGGACAGATGAGTCTCACTCACTCACCGGCTCATCCACATTCTCACTGACGTCCTCTGCTGTTGGAGAAGAAGCTGCTGATGTTGGCAGCACTCTCTCTCTCTGTTCTTTCTTTAATTTCCTGGAACTTATTGTTATTCTATGTAAATCATTTAGATTCCAATACAAAGGCACATGTTCTTCTAGCTGCAACAAGCGAGCAGAAACAACTCTCTCTGTTTTTTTAATTAGCATTTTCAGTCAAAGTGAGCAGTCAGACGGTATTGATTCGTTGCTAAATAGAGCTGACTGTGTGGCTGTGGTCATCCTGACTCTGCGCTGAAAGTGGTGCATGTGTGTGCAGGTTTAAGATATATGTGAAGCTAGAATCCATCCAGATTGTGTGTGTAGGACCAGTTGGGTCCATTCCAGTTCAATTACCAGTTCAGCCAAGAATGCTAATTAGCTGCAGAACATTAAACAGCATGTGAACATACCTGCACAGGTCACATGGGTGTAACTGCTGCGTCGTCACAGCCTGTCAGCTGTTTTCAATAAAACATAAAAAAAAAACCACATTGATGTCATTTTTGACTACAGAATACAACCTAAACTAATAGTAATTGATAAAAGTATCATTAAAAAAATACAAAAAAAGTATGCATTTTTCATCAAATTTGACTAAATAATCATACAAAGATATCTATACATAGAAACATAAACACAATATTACTTTAAACTGCACAAGTTATTTGAATTATGTACATTTATTTTATGAGATATGCTCATTCATCTGCAATAGAAAAATTTCCCAAGTGCCAACATTGGTAATTAATCATTGTGACGCTTAAATCTGTACTATTCTAATTATGTAAGTAAATAAACCATGATAAATGATAAAAGTATTGAAATTGCGTCATAAATAAAGAAAATAAAACTTGGAAATGTTTTTTTATGAAGTTCCAAACTTATTTTTCCTAAACAATTTTGCACATAAAAAACATTAAACATATAAATATTTCTCTGCAGAACTAAAATTATTTGAACAATGTTCAGTTCTTAGTTTTCGACATATGTTAATTTTTATGAGCAGAGTGCAAAGGTGTGAATGGACTGTTCCGTAACGTTCCTTAGTGATGTAAAGCAATGACGTCCTCAAAAGCGTACAGCATGAAAGACCAATCTATTATCTATTATATTTTTTATTTTACATTTACTAAAATGGTATCATGCAAACAACGGTCTGTTTCTTAAAGGGTTAAAACAACACAGCATGCATTTTGAAATGGGAAGCGTACATCTACGGATTATTTGTGATTAAGAAGCTAAACTTGTCAAAGACATTTGGATAATCCTTTAAATACAGCAGGCCCACCTCCACCTGAATACAATCCATCTCTACTGCAGGTTAAACTGCTCCATCAGGTTTAAATCTATATTTCTATAAGGCACATGAGCCAACATAAAACTGATCAATTAGATCGTTGACCTTGCATGACATTAATGATTGTGACTAAGCGCCCAGTCGCTGAACTGTGGACAGCTCTGATTGGTCACGTGTGTTGAGAACGACCTCTGAGTTTGTTCTCGACTTGGGATCAAATCACTCAGGATGTATTTGGAATTTGTAAATAAAAATATGTGTATATCAACAATTCTGTTTCGAAACTTTACCAGACTGAAAATGGGAGATTTGAATATTAATATTGGTCCTGCAGCCTCAGTTTTTTTGGTCTTTTTTTAATATGTCATGAATATTAATCAGGTTTGTGTTGATGTTAGCGCTTTAAAACATGAAATTGACTTTTCTCTCACATTCGGTGTCCTGAGATGGATTCTGCTGACTAAGCGTTCTTACTGTGGAATTTTCTTGCAATGTGTGTGTTTGTGTGTGAGTGTGTTTTGCAGCCAGGAAAGTGTATCACATGCACATACACACAGAATGACAGGGACATTTGGGCTATTTTTTTCTACAGAGAGAGAGAGAGGTGAGGGGGTAGAGAGAGCACTGATAAGAATGAGGAAGAGAGAGAGATATTTCATAACATGACAGACGGCTGACCAGATGAACTGAGAGAGAGAGAAAGAGAACAAGACCAGGGGAAGGGAATCATAAAGATATGAAGAGAATAAAAATGGTGGAAGAATGGAAATTAACTCTTATTTCACTAGATACCGGATGCTTTTACTGTTAAAACTTCCACTATACCGTCATTTAACAGTTAACAAAGATGTTAAATTCTTAGTTCTTTGAGGCCATATTGTGTCTGTGTAGTTTTTTTTTGTCAATTTGTTATTCTTTAAAGCCTCTTTGTAGTCATTTTGAGTGTCTTTGTAGTTGTTTTGTTTCTCTTTGTAGTCATTTTTAGTTTCTTTGTAGTTGTTTTGTTTCTCTTTGTAGTCATTTTTAGTGTCTTTGTAGTTGTTTTGTTTCTCTTTGTAGTCATTTTGAGTCTCTTTGTGGTTGTTTCACCCCTTTTACTAGTTGTTTTGAGTCTCTTTGTAGTTGTTTTGTGTCACTTAATAGTCATTTAGAATTTTAATCTTTGTTGTTATGTCTCTTTGTGTTATTATGCCCCTTTTCATAGTTGTTTTCAATCTCTTTGTAGTTGCGTTGTTTCCGTCTGTAGTCATTTTGAGTTTCTTTGTAGTTGCTTTGCGTCTCAAGTAGTCATTTTGACAAGGGGTCAAGAGGAGGTCATACTTTTGACAAGGGGGTCACCTGACACTGTGGGCCCCTGTGTCTGTGCCTGGCAGGCCCTTTCAGTCCACCATCCATGCTTACAGTTACAGTATGTTAAAGCAAAGAACACACACACACAAAAAACTAAGTAAAAGCTGGACGAGTGTGGGTGTGTTCTCTCTCACAGGAATGTTGATCTGATAATGGGATTAATACTAAAAGCTCCACTGTTTCTCTCCCTCCCTCCGTCTCTATCCAGGGTCATTGAGGACTGAAGGCATCAAGGCGTCTGATGTTCTTCCTGTGTTGAAGGAGAAAGTAGCCTTCGTGTCAGGTGAGTGTCAGAGTCCGTGGTCACACACTGTATGCCAGAGCTATTTGAGATCACATCCAAGTCACTGACGTCATAGAAACCTTTATCAAGACACAGCAGACACTGGGGCAGAACCCTAGGGGCTGCTTTCACAAAGGATCTTATCTGACCAGAAGGTGTCCCAGCTTTACATTTTCTAAAAGGGAAAACTTGCCACCTTTTATATGGATGTCCAATAAGTGTTTATGAAAAATGTTGTTGGTTGAAGCAATAAACTCCTCGGTTTGTGCTTTATTGACCGAGAAAGCCGAGTTCTCCTGACAGACAGACGGGATGAAGTGAAAGGTAAAGGAAAAAGGTTTTATTTCTCTTTAGGGTCCTTTCAATAATGTTGTAAAAATATATACTATGAGCCTGTCAGTGGCAAAAACAAGCACTTTTAGTGAAAATACATTGACAGTGTTGAGTTGCCCAAAGCAATTACATCAAAGCCCATTTAGCATCTGCTGTCTGCTGCGTTCTCCCTTGAAACTGGACCAATTTAAAAAAGATTTCACTCTGTTTGTCACTTAAACATGAAGACATCGAGGGAAAAAAAGGCCCAGGATGAAAAATACCAAAGTCACCCTTTAATGCTATTTTCAAGAGTTTCTCTTAACTCAGCCAGCTGGAGCTACATTTAGCCTCTGGATGTTTATTAGGTGTCCATACCTGTCATTATCAACATCCTAACTGGTCCAGGAAGAGCCCCAGATATTCTCAAACTTCACCACAAGCTGACTCTATTAGGACAGTTTTCCAAATATTCTTCCAAGTCAAGTCTACATACAGACTTTTAGCCTCTGGATGTTTATAATCACATAAACGTAACTGGTCCAGCTTTGACCACACTCAGAGTCTACATACAGACTGGTCGCATAATCACATTATACTCACACTCAGAGCGCCGTGTCAGCCTTTAAACCGTCAGGGCTGCAGAAGAGATCACTGGTGTCTGGACCGAGACCTAGACCCTGCACACCTCCTGAGAGACAGGAAACGGGCAGGGAAAATCATCACAGGCCCTTCACACCCTGAACATGACTTATGTGAACTTCTCCCCTCCGGCCGGCGCTGCAGATCACCGCCTGCCAAAACAAGCAGAGACAGCAGACACACGACCGGTTTAGCTCCACGGGCCATCGCGCTCACAAACACTCAGCCGTATGATGTGTTCTGATTCTGAACAAACACGATGTAGCATCACATGAGCCTAGAAAACTGACAAACCGAAATATGGTACCCCCTGAAATATTAAAGATGTTCTAAAACAGCAGCCGTGAATTGAGGAGAACCCAGACAGTTTGATAAAGAAACGTACAAAAGAACATATGGTTAAGTGTTTATATGCTTTTATTTTGAAACTTGCATCACTCTACTTGTATACTCAGTTCTGTGGTCGAAGCCTTTATGAGTCCAACGTTTTGGATTAGATCTGAAACAGACTCACTAAAAACCTACTGAACCAATTTTCCATTTTCGAAATGGAGCCCCGATCAGAACGGTCCAAAATAAACAACAACACTTTTATTATTGTAATTACACACGCATGTTTTTTTCAATGCAACTTTCTTCAATCAATGCGTGCATTATGTAACAAAAAAACAAAATTAAAGTCTTCATCTTGATATAGTTCCGGCCAATTAAAGATAATCTACTAATCTACATACAAAACTAATTTAAAAAATGTAAAAAAAAATATTTGAGTCAGTATATGTCATGCTTCAATGAATAAAGTAACAATTGTAATCTGTCATAGCAATTTGTTTGTCAATGAAGTCATCCATTTAGTTTGATAATGCACGTAAAGAGCAACTCCTGCTATTTGAAATAAGCACTGCAACATGTATTACTTTATTTAAAATTGATGGGGGATTTATTACATGTTGCATTCAAGCTGCAAAATGCGGTTGTTTTTACATAATGGAGTGAAAATGTATTACATTTTCTGTAGTTATTACAAAATGCAGTCTTTTTACACAGCAAGGTTTTAAAAGTATCGCTAAATATATATACTTGCAGGCTCATATCACAGTATTGGAAAGCAATATTGTTTCTTACATATACAAAGTGCTGGCACTATACTGCAAGATTTAAGAACTGTTTCAACATTTCAACAGTTGTAGTACTGGTTCTTTCCAACATTTTAGTGGTTATGTGTACAAGTGAAAAAGAAACATTGAATCAGACGGAGAGAATGGGAGAGAGACCTTGAGAGAGAAAGTGAGACACAGAGAGAGAGAGAGAGAGAGCGAGCATGTAGAAGACAGAGTGCCAACAACGATCTGTCATCAAGATTCCTCCCCAGATTACTGCAGCGTGCTCCCTCCCAAATCACACGGACACACTCAAACACACAAACCCATTTTCTACGACTGAGTAGCAGTTTCATAAACAGTGCGGTTTGTGTTTCTTACATTAATCTAACCAAAACATCTCTACTCACATAATTTATCACAGACAGGGCGAGTGAGAGTTTGTATTCTCGGACGGCTTTCTGGGATTTTTGGAAAGTGTGTTTCCTGGCTGATATAGCTGTGATGGGAGTTATGTTACAGACACAGAGATATTAAAGCTATTAAAGTAAAATAAGAGCAGATTAGAGCTGATACGGTGATACTCCTCTGTGATAATGGAGTGACGGTGTAGTGTAGAGTAGTCTGCTCTGGAATGAATCTTAACTGGGTACTTCATTTTTCACTCTAATGTACATAAAAGTGAAGACAGAGTACATTTTTTGTTGAGGCTAACACTTGAACTGTATCATTAACAATCAAAAATATATAATTTGACAATGCTGTACCAGTAGTACAACTAAAAACTACTGCTACTAACAATACTGCCATAATACAATACTGCTACTACTTCTGCTAAAGCTACATCACTCTCAGTACTACTACTACTTCAATCACTACTACTGTTTACTACTACGACTGCTTTTACTTCTAATAATGATAATATTACTACTACTTTTACTACTACCATCACTCTTTCCTGTTTACGACTACTGCTACCAGTACCACAACTTCTGTAACTTCTTGCTACTTCTCCATCTACTGCTACTACTTCTACTAATACTACCACTGCTACGACTATGTTTTCTGCTTTAACTACTACAGATATTAGATATTAGATATTACAGATAGCTTCTTTCAGTATATTAAAACTACTACTTCTACTACCTATGCCACTATAAGTACTTCTACTGGTACTATGGCTGCTACTGCTACTGGTGCTTGCATTGCTGGTACTACCACTGACAAAACTGTTAATATAGTGCGGTTCTTGCTGCTACTACTGCAACTATTACTACTAATACTGTCACTACTGCTATTGCCACTACTACTATAACTGCTTCAACCAGGATTAATGCCATTAATTATGAGACAATGAGCCCCTGGGCACAGACATGCAAAATGTAGTTTGTTTTGTGTCTTTTTGTAGTTGTTCTGTGTCTCAATGTAGTGATTTTAAGTCTCTTTGTAGTTGTCTTGTGTCTCTTTGTAGTCATTTTATGTATCTTTGTGGTCATATTGTGGCCCTTCCAGGTTCTCCCATAGGTTTCTTCCTTTTTTCTCCCTGTTAAAGGGGTTTTTAGGGGAGTTTTTCCTGTGCCGATGTGAGGGAAGGACAGAGGATGTCGCATGTGCACAGATTGTAAAGCCCTCTGAGGCAAATTTGTAATTTGTGATTCTGGGCTATACAAAATAAACTGAATTGAATTGAATTGGTATTTGTCTTTTGGAGGGACATTTAGGTCAAAACCAGGGGGGGGGGCTGACGCTTTGGGGCACTGAGCCTGTGTCTGGTAGGCCTGTTCAGTAATCCATCAATGACTACTACTGCTACTACAACAATTATTCTGCAGCTTCTGCTAATACTACAGATACTACTACTACAACAGCTGCTTCTAGGCTTACTACAGCTATAGCTGTCAAACCACTACTGGCCCAACTGGTACTAATGCAGCTACACTCAGTGCAATAAAAGAAGATGTCACCCAATGTTTGGTGAAACAATTCTTGACAGCAGGATGAATTCATTGATACTTTATATGAAATGAAAATAGGAATGCCTTTCAAACACTACATACAAACATTAAACATCAAGCTTATCGTTTGATTGTGTGATTTTCTCAGGAGGGCGAGATAAAAGAGGCGGACCGATCCTGACGTTTCCTGCTCGGAGTAACCACGACCGAATAAAACAGGAGGACCTGAGGAGGCTGGTGACCTACCTTTCTACTGTCCCCAGGTAACACACATTCCCATCACACACACACACACACACACACACACACACACACACACACACACACACACACACACACACACACACACACACACACACACACACACACACATACAAGTAGAATATGCTTTCTTTATTTTAGATTGTACCATATTTGCAGTTATCTATTAGTTTTGTAGATCTTTTATCAGCCTCGTTATTCAGGACGACATCTTGTAGTGAGCTAGACTCTTCAGAGTGAAGAGGTGCAGGGTGGAGTGCGTGTGAAGTGCCTCAGTGCTGTCCACACTGTGGAAATCAAACGCTCCTTTCTTCGACATCACAGCAGCAGAACGAGAGCGGCGTTTGATTTGCATCAGCATGAAAGCTGCAGTGTTTGCAGCGGACGGCAGAGAGTCGGTCACACTTCACTTCCAGTCCATTTAATCCTGCCGCCCCTCATCACAGTCTGAGGATGTTACAAGGAACGAGCTGGTCCTGAGAAAACTGATCAGTCACAGACCAGTTCCTGGCACTCTCCAAATTCTGTTCTTTTTTCGTTAACTGACTAAATGATCAGATATCAGAGTGTCCTTGAAGGCAGCAACACGGAGAGTTTTCATGCAAACAAAGCCTGATGTGAATTTTAAAAACATTCACCTGGATGACTTTACCACAGTATGATTGAACAAAACCGAAACCGAAAAGATCTGTATTATCATTTGAGTCCCATCAGCCCCGCTCTGATTACTCCTGCTAATCGAGCTGCTGTTTCCATGGTGACGAGTGGAGTTTGTTCCTCCCCGAGGCGGACTATAATGGATGTGCTTTTGTTGAATTTGTATTAATAGAGGTTGTGTGTGGAGCTTAGGTCATTCCAGTATATTTTTACCCTCCAATCAGCTGCAGATGGATTGTAGGCCCATTAGACTCCAGTATACACATCTGGCTCTCTGTACTGGTTTCAGAGCAGCTTCTGGTCACCAGTTTACAAGTGTTGTCCTATGAAATGTCGTATAACGTATTTTTTATTAAACTTCCTTTACACCAATTCACTTCCATTTCTAAAATGTCCCCTTAATCTAATTTGTTTACATATTTACAGAGACTAATATATGTTGCATACACTTTATACAGCCCACATGAATTCATAAATTAACATGCAACAAGCACGGCCAAATCGCCATCTGGAAAGCATTCTGTTATCTTCATACCACATTTATTTACATAGCCTATGTGAATGTCGTTCCCAAAACAGAACTGGAAATATGTATTTCAATGCTTTTTCTTGCTTTCACAAGACTGATCTGTACCACATGTGAACAAAACTATGATTTAAATAATGTGATGAGGTGATGTGCATAGTGTGAAGCCTTGCTTTTGGTTGGAAAATCACACGTTTTTCACGAAGAGATGAAAATATTGATGCCACTCTCATAACTGTCCTGTTAATATAAGACCATACAGCAGGTATGCAGTCAGTTTAGTATTACATTAAGACTGGAATTACAGTAGAGACTTCAGGAAGTCAGTGTTCCCAGTCAAGAAATAGTTTATAATTTGCTTAAAGAAAGGCATACTCTGAGAAATACATAATGGTATTTCAGTAAGTACATATCAGTGACTGATGCAAGCTCATGGCCTCTACTAAATCCGTGTAGATCGGTGCTGACTACAGCTAAGACTGATTCCCTGAAGGGTTCTTTAAGTAATTAGTCTGGTGTAACAGTCTGACAACTGACAAGGATTAAGCAAGAAACATGGATTGATTTATCTGTTTAGGAGCTTTTCCCGCATTTCTTATGCAACTCTCCATTGTCTTTCGCCTCCTCTCATCTTCCATCTGTCCATTCTGCCTCTCTTATCAGTGAGGATGTGTGTAAACGTGGTTTCACCGTCATCATCGACATGCGTGGTTCCAAGTGGGAGCTGATCAAGCCTCTGCTGAAGACACTGCAGGAGTTTTTCCCGGCCGAGATCTGCGTGGCGCTCATCATCAAACCGGACAACTTCTGGCAGAAACAGAAGACGAACTTCGGCAGTGCCAAGTTCTCCTTCGAGGTCAGCGGGCTTCTTTGATTTCTTTGAGTGTTTCATCCAAAATAGTCTCACTTCAGATTCCACTTTTTTTTGGAAGGCAATAATGTTCACCTTTAAAGTTCTTCGCTGTGAAAGGACCGTGTGCTGAAGCAGGAAGTGAACATAAAATAAATCTGTAACGTTTAACGTTAACTGCTATATGTTCGGTTCACGTTTGCACCAGTTCCCACCTCATGCATTGTATCATTACATTTTTTTAAACAATATTTTCTGATTTCGTAAATTTTTTGTGTTGTAGAAAATTAGCAAAAATACTACACAAAAAACTACTTCTGCCTACCTTGATTAACTATAGGTTCCACTAACTGAAGCAGCTTACGCTAGCTAAACAATTCACTTTACATGTGAAACATTTTGGCTTATATTAGCTCACTGTTAATTCTACAGGTGAAAACGTTTGGCTTATGTTATCTAACAGTTTGCTTTACAGGTGAAACTGTATGGCTTATTTTAGCTAACTGTTACTACAGGTGAAATTGTTTGGCGTATGTTGGCTAACAATTCACTCTACTGGTTAAACTGGCTTTTGTAAGCTAAGTTTAATCAGCTACAACTGTCTGGTTTGGTTTAGCCAACAGTTGCTGGTTTAGTTATTAAAACATTACAGAGTCCCCAGCCTTTCCATTTTCTAGATTTACCATGTACATATTGATATACAGATAGTATTTATATGTATTTATTTTGCTAACTGTGCAAATCAGATCTACATGGTGTCATGGAACACACGGCTAGAACCTATATGATCTGTCACCGCTCAAAAGAAATATACATTTTGATAAATGTCCTGAATTTCTGTTCCCCAGACCAGCATGGTGTCAGTTGAAGGTCTGTCCAAACTGGTGGACCCCTCCCAGCTGACGGACGACTTTGAAGGCTCGCTGGACTACAACCACGAGGAGTGGATGGAGCTGAGAGTCTCTCTGGAGGAGTTCATGTCCAATGCTGTTCACCTGCTGTCCAGACTGGAAGACCTGCAGGTGGGGGATTGGCCGATAAATAGGCAGATGAATGAATCCATCAATCAAGGGAAAGATGGATGGATGGAAGGTTTAGAAGGATTAAAGGAACAGTTCTTGCCAATATGAAAACGTTGTACTGTGTGTTGCAGGAGCTTCAGTCCAAGAAGGACTTTCCGGCAGATGTGGAGGGATCTCGTCGATTGATAGATGAGCACACGCAGCTGAAGAAAAAGGTCAGCGAGCTACTGTCAGGATAGTCTAATACAAACTGTAGACATCTATAAATAGATTTTTTGCATTACTTACAACTTTGAATCATGTTAAGACACTAAAGTCCTTTCTCCTGTAGGTGTTGAAGGCTCCAGTGGAGGAGTTGGACCGGGAAGGCCAGAGGTTGCTGCAGTGTATCCGATCTAGTGATGGTTTTTCAGGGAGGAACTGCATCTCAGGCTCTGCTGACTTCCAGAGCTTGGTGCCCAAGGTAAATTCACTCCAGCTGATCAATATAATCTCATAAAAAATCTAAATTTAACCATGATACAGTTTGGGGAAAGGTCCTTTAAACCAACAAATGGTGAAACAACAAAGAAATATGTAACTGATTTATCTTTGCATTATTTCCTAAACTTTGTTATCCGTACTGCTGGAATATTAAGAACAAAAAGTGAGATTTATTCTCACTAGGACGTATAGCAGTAAATACCAAACACAATATGAACAGAGCCAACGCGATACAGGATAGAACAGTCAGTTCTACCTATTCTGAGAATGAATCTTAACGATTTCACTAAGTGATGCCTTGACCAAAGTTCTGCATATCAATCATTACAACCAGCAAACATTAAAAGCCCACTGTAAACATAATGCACAATTAAATGCATGGTCTGATTCTTTGCTCACCTGGTCAGGGCCCACAGCTCGTTACCATCCCTCATTAGGGCTAATGAGATGTACTCGCTGCATGTTGGCTCGTTAGCAGAAGGACTGTGTGTTTGCATAAAGCACACACACAGTACTTTGCAAACAGAGTAATGCTTTTATATAAATATTTTATATGAATGTCTACCAGAGAAAAACATATGTCTGGGAAAACTTGACAATGCATGTTCTCAAACGACTCACTGGTGCAGTTCAAAGACCTGAAGCACTGTCTGGGATATAAAGGACATGGTGAAATATAAAAAAGTAATTGAGAGCTTTAAAAACCTGCAACAAACATCTGTCATTGGTTAAGAAAAAGGGTTTATTTCTCTGTAGGGTTCTTTCCAAAATGTTGTGAGACATAACACAACAGAGAATAACAATCTGAGTCTGATAGTGTCAAAAACAAGCACTTTTAGTGAAATTGACTGTGAGGAATTGCCCGATATGATTACATTGCAGCATCGTGGAGTATTCACTCTCAATACTGGAACATTATCAAAAATTTTGGTTCCCATTAGTCACTTAGACAAAAATGGGGAAATAGGGCTAAAAAATATATCAAAGTCACCCTTTAATGTACATTTAGATAAGAACACATTTTTTTAGGTGGTTTGAGTAGTTTGGAACATAAATGTGGCATGAAGTATTTGACATTAAGCTCCTGCAGACATTGGAACTATCTGGAGGAAAAAATATAATTATTTTTGGGACCCTTAGAATAACTGTGGAACCTAAGTTGCTGGACGTATCTCCCAATTAAACCAGTTGCTCCAAATGGATGGAAGACATCATAACAAACATCCTCTAACAGTTCTTAATTCTTTCTTTTTCGCCAGGTGGCCAGTCTGCTGGATAAGCTTCACTCCACGAGGCAGCATCTCCACCAGATGTGGCACGTCAGGAAGCTGAAGCTGGACCAGTGCTTCCAGCTCCGTCTGTTCGAACAGGACGCCGAGAAGGTGAGTCACACCTGAGCGTGATGTCACTCAGAGAGCAGAAATGATCACTAGGGAGTCTGTGTTGCTGTAAATGTCTCCTGAAACTCCTTGGTGAACTGAATGAATTAGCCTGTTTGTCTAAACAGAGGAGCACAGTTAGCCGTTAATTCAGTGGAAAACCAGCTCTGCTTCACTTTACAACTCCGGTAAAGCCATTAGCTGCGGTTGTGACTGAATGCTTGGATTCCATTCATCTTTATCATACCAGCCTGTTTACGGCAACACAAAACAACTATTTCAGTCTCTCTCAGAAATACTATATATAGAAAGATCACGCTCTCTGATCTCTGATGGGAAGAGGTCCATTTAAAAAACATTTCAGGTAATTTCAACCTCTGGAATGCTTTTATTTTGTAAACGCCACTCCATGGCTATAAGAAATACTGCAAAAATACGTCATTGATTATTGCAAACTGACAACTGAGGTCGCTGACGCTTCATAAAAACCAATACATCACCAGTTATTATGTCAACCTGTAGCCCTGCCTTTGCACAGAGCTGCATGTGTTTGTTAGAACCCAAAGTGTTGTGGATGGGATCGCAGCTTGTGCAACCAAACATAAGACGGGCGTCAGCTGACTCAGTGTGTCGTTCCACTCAGAAATCCACATGCAGGAGCAGTAAATATTTACTGTAAAGCAAACAGAGAGGAGGAAAAAACAGAAAAGACGAAATAACAGTTTTGTGTGTCCTGGTTCGGTGTTGTCATGCGGAGGACCTGCGGGGGTGTGTGGAGGGTTTACACTGTGGGAAACACTCAGCGCTCACAGCGGAGCCAGAGAAACAGTCAGACCTGACGAAGTGTTTCTTTCTGTGAAAATCACCGCCCCGGAGGAACGACTGTTGGGATGGTGTGGTAACCATGGTAACCAAACGGTGCCAGGACAGGCCTCCATCTGTCTGCGAAGATTGATTTGAGATGGAGAGGCATGCGTGAAGGTTGTCCCGGCCTCTTTTAGGCTTAACAACGCTGGGGAAGATGAAGGCAGCAAGAGAAAATTATGTTTTTTTTTAAAGTGGCAACAGACAACTTTTCCTCAGAGCTGCAACTGGCGGCGAATTTAGCAACTTAATCAGACCATCAGGGAAAAGGCGCAAAATGTATTCAAATATATTATATATTGTAATTTATTCATAATGCTGCTCAGTGTAATCACAGTACAAAACTCTAATACTAAAAGCATGGGGTCTCTATACCTCGCTGCATCCAACACAAACACTGAACTTTATGCAAATGATGTGCTGTGACGTCACCCATATAAGATAAAATAAAATAAGATAAAATAAGATAATCCTTTATTAGTCCCACAGCGGGGACATTTACAGGATTACAGCAGCAGAGAGGATAGTTCAAACAAGAGACATAAGTTAAAAAAAACAAGATCGAAACAAGTATTATAAATAAGTAATAACACAGTAAGAAATTATAAATAAATTTAAAAGAAAAATGTTAAAAATCCACAATAACTAAAATATTATATCAACAGACAGAATAATTGTAGTATTGTACAGTGGATTGCACATATTTTTATATTGCACAGATTTATATTGGGGTTTTTCCACAGTTACTTCCATTGTTCCATCATCCATTTCCACTACTGGGGAAGAACACTGCAAAGAACTTACATTCAGATTTACCGGTAACTGGGGATAGCTACCGTTAACCTCCAGGAAAAAACAAAAAGCTCTATCATGTTACTGTTTTGGTTGCACAATGGCTGATTCACTTCCTTTGTGTCTTCATGTTCCCAACACACCATTCCAGGAGACTTGCAGGATGAAATAGGGAGACTTATAGGGAACCAAACCTAACTGCAGTTGGTATCATTATTCTATAGCCGTTACATTGTGTCATCAACCTTTTACTTCATAATGATAAGTTAAAGCAAAATAAGAAACTTGTTTATTTCCACTTTAAAGGAGTATTCCTCTGTGTGTTTACAGCCTGGGTCATGTTTATGTCACAGTTTCTCTCAGTTATGGCAACGTTGTACTCACCAACTGTATCGTACACACAGTTAGTCAGGGCTTGAATGACAATAATGTTATGAACTTCAGTACATTCAACTTTAAACACATCCTGGAAAGGCTTACATCACAAAATGATATTCAGTTTTAGGAGCCACCAACTGTCAGCAATGGTGTCCGGTAATGGAATATGTCATATCAATTAAAGGATTATGTTCTTCTCCACACGCTAAGAAAACTCCTCAGTATTTTATTTCATTGTTAAACTTTGACAAAGAAATCTAAACTCAAGGTCTCTGCTTACTAGCTTTTCCAGACTTTTCCTCCACAGAAAGCTATAAAACTGTCAGAATATCAGAGTTTAAGTTTTAATTTCTTTAAATGGTGGCAGATGGTTTTGTTTTTCAAGCAACTTTCAGCTCTGATGCAATGCAATACAAGAAATGAATGTGTTTTATAGTTTGCAATGTATTTAATGTTGTGTTTGTGTGTGTGTGTGTGTGTGTGTGTGTGCAGATGTTTGACTGGATCAGCCACAACAAGGAACTGTTCCTGCAGAGCCACACAGAGATCGGCCGAGGATACCAACACGCTGTGGAGCTGCAGACTCAACACAACCACTTTGCCATGAACTCCATGGTAGCTACTGTAATGTCATCAACGCCGTAACTCTCACATTACATCACTGTACATCACTATGGTTACCAGCATGATCGACACACAGCCAGGCTCTGTGCTAGCTAACCTGTTCATCTGTCTAGTGCAGTGGTTCTCAACCTTTTTTCAGTGATGTACCCCCTGTGAAATACTTTTTCAGCCAAGTACCCCCTAACCAGCGCAAAGCATTTTTGGTTGAAATAAAGATGTAATACACAGCGCTGTGCCATCAGTGTCTGATTTATTAAACTGTCAACACTGACGATTGCATTGTATTAAATTCAGTTTATGAACTTACACTTATATTTTATTGAATATTTATTAAATAACAATTTTGAAAGGATTTTTGAATGGATGCTAATTTTAAATATATTTTTTAAATCTCACGTACCCCCTGGAGTGCCTTCACGTACCCCCATTTGAGAACCACTGGTCTAGAGGGTTGTAGAATCACAATGTAGTTATGACCTTGACTTAGAAAAGCTGCTTCAAGAGTCAATTCTTTAAACAATTGCATAAACTACACTACAGGTAGAGTGCAATATTATTTTTTGTCTTAAACAATACAAATCTCCATCCCTGATGTAGAAAAATAAAAGAACAAAGTAGAAGTGAATGGAGACTTTTCATTGCTGCTGCAGTGTTTATTGATGAATATGCTGCAAACATGTGTCCTGATTTTATTTATTATAATTAATCAGGGGATTTTATTTTTTTATCTTATGTCATGTATTCAATATCTTATATTTAAAAAATTTTTTATTATTACTTTGTATTTATTTATATTATTTTCTACAGTTGTTATTTTTATGTTTATTGGTAATCACTTTGTGCTGCATTTCATGTTTTGAAAGATGTTTTTATAATGACAATAATAACAATACCAGTATTATTATTATTACTTTTACTGTTGTAACTGTTGTTAATATTATAACAGAGAAAAACACCATTAATGGCATGAAAACAAAAATACACTTCTACAAACCTTAAAATATCATTCTGTTTATTCCTAGTTTAGTACATAACAGTAAGACATAATTAATCTTTATGTTTTTTTCATATGTAAAGACTTTTAAAAAGAGTTTTGTATAAACAACTAGCTAACAGCATGGCAGATTTGAGTGTCCTGACACAGCATTTTATTCACAATATTAACAATAATTAAACCCAGTTGTACTAATGACTTTTTTTCATGTTTTCTTCCTTCTTCTTCCCAGAATGCCTATGTGAATATCAACAGAATCATGTCAGTGGCGAGCCGCCTGGCGGAGGCCGGCCACTACGCCTCCACCCAGATTAAACAGATCTCCACTCAGCTGGATCTGGACTGGAAAAGTTTCGCCGCCGCACTCGACGAGCGCTCCACCATCCTCGCCATGTCGTCCGTCTTTCATCAGAAGGCCGAACAGGTGAGATCATACCTGAACTGTTAGCGGTGACAACACATCCAGTCATCAGAGGAGAAGCTGCTCCACTGAGAGACTGCTGATTTGGTAACTATCTAATCTGGGAATCTCTCTGCAGCAGACACATGTCCAGAATGTAAAATGCAAATGGGACATTTTTAGCGTCTGATAATATTTAATAGATCAAACTGCTCCGCTGCTGATTCTTGGAAGGTTGACATGGCAACAGATGGGCCTTGTTTGATTCCTGCTGGGCCCTTGACATTCGCTACAAGTGTAGATTTTGAGAGAGCCGGAGATGAAAGACTAAATGGAGAGAGTGATGGGAACAGAGACGAGATTGGCTGAGATTGAGACGGAGCCTAATGAGAAACAGGGAAACGGAAAAACAAATGTGTCTTGATGAAAGATGAAACACAAGGTGGTGAAAAGGACACGAGCAAAAACAAACTGGCAGAACTAAAGAGAGTGTGGAAAAGAGAGAGATCTAAAGGCTGTCTCCATATTTAGCATCCAAATGAACCCTGTTATTGGCACTATGTTTTCAAGTTGTCCGTCTGTCCCAGTCTCGTGAACGTAAGATCTCAGGAATGCCTTCAGGGAATATCCTCAAATTTGGCACAAACGTCCATTTGGACTCAAAGATGAACTGATCAGAATTTGGTTTGCAAAATGCCAAAGGTCAAGGGTCACTGTGACCTCACAAAACACATTTTTTGTGCATGACTCAGACACTCACACACTATGCTAGTTATGATGATGAAGTGATGACATTTTGGACAGACTTGAGCCATAAAACCACGAGGCGGTGATTCTAGTTTCTATCTTCTGATACAAAATTGATATTTAGTGTTACGAAAGGATCTAGGTTCATTAATGCATTAGGGCTTTACAAAATAGTTTAAAGCTTTGAGGCCTCATTCATAACGTTGACATCCAAATTATTATTAATAATTTACAGATATATTGCATGCAATAATCCACCCAATGATCCAAAAAGATGCATCATCATTTTCAAAATTCACATGTTTGTATCCAACAACATTTTCAGCCTCAATAACCTCTAACTGTATCTACATCAGTTTAGTATAAATACATGCAGAAAAAAGTCACAAAACAACAAGAAAGAATAAAAAAAATATGCAATACGACTACAAATAAAGGCACAACCGCAGACAAAATATGCAAACTAAAAAAAAAGACCTAAACAATAACGATGTGACACTAACCACCTACAAAGAGGCACAAAACTACCACAGAGATACACACAATGACGACAATGAGGCACAAAACCTCAACAAAAAGAGATTAAACAACTATAATTTAAGTGTCTATTGCTCCTATGTAGGAGTTGAAGCGTCATTTGGCCCGAAACTGAGACATGAGACCTTGTGAATATGATACCAACTGTAACGATGATTCATTCTCATATGAAAACACACTTTGTATGACTTTCTGTGTGCGTCTGTGTCGCTCCCTCAGTTCCTGTCGGAGGTGGACGCCTGGTGTAAAGTCTGCAACGAGGGAGGGTTACCGTCAGAGATGCAGGAGCTGGAAATCGCCATCCACCGCCACCAGAGCCTGTACGAGCAGGTCACCCAGGCTTACACCGAGGTAAACCTATACTCCAAGATACACTGCAGGCCGTTTTATCTATGTTATCACCTGTTATGATGCCTGGACTTTCGGTTTACAGCTCACAGCTTTCTCTTTCTTTTATTGGCACTAGTTTCTTCTTTCCTTGTCTGCCTTTGCTTCATTATTAATGCTTGTTTTGCTCGATGCTTCAGTGTTCACTCCCCTGAGCATGGAGTTTAGCTTTGTTTATACTCAAGCTTTATTCTACCAAACGCCGGAGAGAGAACAAACAAAATGAACTGTGAAGAATTAAAAACACAACAGTGTAACCCATAGACTGAAGGTGGAAACAGCAAAACGCCATAAACCAACATCCACAATGCCGAGGAGGGATTGTAATTATCTGTAAACACATATTTCATATTCATGGACTAGTTTAATGCCTTTGTACAAGCTCTGTTAAGAAATAAGTCAAGTATTAAATGCATTATAAAGAAACAAAGGTTGAATATCCTGTAAACTATTTGATTTGGCTGCAACATATTTATTCAAATGTAGATTTTTTCCTGTTTCTAAAGCATCTAAAAACAAATTATCCTTCTTTGTATAATCCCTAAACATGTAAATAGTGTTTTTATCAATGAACTATTTGTGACAGTAACGTGATTCATGGTGCGTTGTTCAGCTGCCTGTCTGAAAAACCCTCCGTGTTCCACTACATTTATTCTGGGAACACTCCCGCTCCTCTCTGCTCTTTTGCTCGAGTCCGGACTGTCGTTTTATCTGTAGGCATGCTGTTGCAGTGTTGGCTTAAATATATGCTTATCTGTGAAAAGATAAGTCCGTATGTATATTTATACACACACACACATACAGCTCTGGGCTGAGGCTCAGACTGACTGCGGTTTAGGTTTGGCGAGCTATGACGGCTGCAAAAAGTGACACACAAGTGTTTTTTTTACCACGTCCTCTCGACTTGATGCATTTATTTAACGAGGTGTTGTGGCGTTGACAGCTTTCCTTATTAGCTCAACGGAAACTGTGTGACACAAAATAAACCTGTGAGCAGAAGCTTTTATTGTTTGATGTAAATTGGGAAAGATGAGCTACAACATCATGTTCTTTATTGTGTGACTGCAAATGTTTTTGAATGCTTAAAAGCAGAGAAGGTGAGGATGCAGGTGTCTCTGCCAGGTGTGTGTGTGTGTGTGTGTGTGTGTGTGTGTGTGTGTGTGTGTGTGTGTGTGTGTGTGTGTGTGTGTGTGTGTGTGTGTGTGTGTGTGTGTGTGTGTGTGTGTGTGTGTGTGTGTGTGTGTGTGCGCTGAGGCTGCTTTAAGTGTCTGTAATCTCTGTTGTTTCATCACTCCCTCGTGGTGTTCTTCCTCCTGAGCGAGTCAACAGAATGCAGTGGACCTTTGTTTTGAATCTGAACGAACCATATAGAAAACTACTTTTTTTTCCGCTAGTGCATCTCATTGCGGGTGGCTGTGGCGTAGTGGAGAGCAAGGTAGTTCTCCAATCAGAGGGTCGGTGGTTCGATACCCGGCTTCGGCAGTTGATGCGTCCTTGGGCAAGACACTTAACCCCAAGTTGCTCCTGAAGGCTTGCCATCGGTGTGGACTGGATGATGAATGTTAGTTAGAGTCTGATGGTGGCACCTTGCATGGTAGCCTGTCATCAGTGTGTGAATGGGTGAATGATATGTAATATACTACTGATTGTAAGTCGCTTTGGATAAAAGCGTCTGCTAAATGACTGTAATGTAATAAAAATGTAACATTATGTAAATCCTCTTCATATCCTACAGTTTTACCAGAGCAGGAGCAAGTACAATCTCAGACATATATTTCATAAAATGCACATTAAGGGAGAAATTACAGGTGAATAGTTTAACAAAGATATAACTCAGAGTTATCGACATGAAACATCCAAAGTTTCTTACTTACATTAAGACCAAAAAATTCTATCACAAGTTTTCTGAATAGTCATGTTTAAATATGCAAATTAGGCATTATCCTATTAAATATTAGCTTATTTGCAAACATTTCCAGAACAGTACATTGGATGAAGCCAGGTTCAAAATTCTTGTCATTTTGTTGAACTATTGGAGTCAGAGTGGATTCTGGATATCTCTTTCTATCGCTCCATTATTCAGAAAATACTGCCAACAGGCATCAAACAAATCATTTTCGGCATCTTCTTAGTAGTAAAACATTGTATAAATCAGGCTATGAATGATATATGAGCAAAGCCCTCTGTACAAACCTTCAGAATATAGAGAGGAATGAAACTGTAAAGTTTGGTGTATGTAAGAGCTACTGAAGTGGAGATTTATGGATCAGTCTGAAAAAAACTGGCCTTTAAAGATATGTTTTCTTAAATTACAGACATGTTGAAGACACTACAGGTGAATAGGGTAAAACAAATAACTCATAGATATCAACATGAAACTTCCCCAGTTGATTACTGACATCAAGGCAATTATTTTCTGTATTACAAGTTTACTGAAACGTTATGTTTAGATATGCTAATGAGGCGTTATCTAATGGACACTTTTGGTAAATTTATGAGAAATGTACAGAAGTAGAAAACACAAAAAGTAGTAAAATAAACACCTTAATGTGTATTTAGGATGTTTTCTTACGACTAGTTTGAAAGAAGACATGTTTCCGAGGCAAAAAAAGACATGGAGGCGTAAAGACGTGATAGAAAAGAAACACAAGAGGACACAAAAAGAAAAAGGAAACGGGTCACTGCTTGTGTGAGCCGCTGAGGTTTCAGTGGTGTTTTTATACGTATAATTTAGCAATTAGCAGTTAGAAGAGGAATGCTGATTTTGAAAGTGTATAATTGTAGAGAGAAGATGGAAACTGCTTTTTATAAAGCCAAAAAAAAAAAGTTCTGCTCCTTTCTGTTCTGATCCGTGTGTCTAATCTCTATGACTATGTGTGTGTCCAGGTGAGTCAGGACGGTAAAGCCCTGCTGGACGTCCTCCAGAGGCCTCTGAGTCCCAACAACTCTGAGTCGCTGACGGCCACCGCCAACTACTCCAAAGCGGTGAGTGTTCTTTAGTTGGGGGTCGGTTTGGGCAAAAGAGGTGCAGCTTTAATATGTCATTTTGGTATTTTTCAACCTTTTTTCCCATGTTTGTGTGTCTAAGTAACTAATGGAGACAACAAGTTTAGAAATTTGTCCAGTATTGAGGGAAAATGATGAAAAAGGTAGCCGCTAAACAGGCTGAGATGGCAGTTGTGCTTCGTCAATGTTATGATACTCCCACTAAACGTGCTTCTATCTGCCACTGAGGGATTCAGAGTGCTATTATAAATGTCTGAGAACATTGTGGAAAGAACTTGCCTGTTTTTAAGTCCAAGTTTCGTTGTGAAATCTGAATACCGGGCAGCAAAAGGTCCCACTATCCTAACAGCGTTCTTCCTCTGTAAGGCGGAGAATCCCAGCACCTTCACCAGTCTCATGAGCTTCTCCTCCATACAGCAGCTGGATAAACCCTCTTCTGCATGTTGCCAAATATATACAGGCGATCATCGAACTCAAACACCTCATCTACATTGTCGAATTCAGCTAAAAAGTCAGCCGTGACATTGAAACTCTTTTGAGATAACACTAGGCTCCTCTTTCTGTGCTCCAACACCACAAACTTGCAGTGTTTTTCCACTGTTGTCTTCTGGCAGCATGTCACCTTGCAAGATTTCAGACTGTCTCCTTCAGAGAGACTTTTTCCACAATGTTGTCAGACACTTGAGTCTGTCAGTGGCAAAAACAAGCACTTTATGTGGACGTACATTGATGGTGAGGAGTTGCCCGGAGCGATTAGATTGCAGCTAGAACTAGGACTCTCTCACTACTGGACCAGTTTCAAAAATTCTTGTCCCCATTAGTCGTTTAGACACTAAAACAGGGTCCAGGTTAGGTATTCTATTTGAAGTCAAAATGTAATAAAATGAATTAAAAGCCTCAACAGTGTAGTTTGTGTTTTTTCACAGGTCCACTGCATCCTGGACGTGGTTCACGAGGTTCTCCACCATCAGCGGCGTCTGGAGAACATTTGGCAGCATCGAAAGGTCCGACTGCACCAGAGACTGCAGCTGTGTGTGTTCCAGCAGGACGTCCAGCAGGTACACACACACACACACACACACAAACTCACAAATACAACAAAAGAAGTGTGTTAGCCAGGGAAAAGAGGGGATATCTTGTTTCTATTGGATTTAAACTTTTCTTTCTTCAGAATGACTACTTTTTAGGAACTGAGTAAATCAACGTTTTATTGCAGTTTTGAGGAATTTGTGAGAGTTTTACACTTCAGCATGCGATGGAGTGAACAGACCTGTGTGATGATGAACTCTGCTTAGCACAACCGATCAGAATCACCACAACACGTTCATTCATCTCCGCTGTGTCTCTCGTCTCAGCTAAATGTGTGTAATCTGAAAGAAATCCTGAAAGTGGATCTCTGCTTTTTACAAACCAGCAGACTGTGTGGTTTTGGAAAGGTGTCAGCCCAGATTCCTTTGAGGTCGTAGAGATATTTAGGAGCTCAAATGTAATATTTCTACTGTTTTATGAAGGATATTTTTAAGGGTGAATGTCATCAGTGGAGGAGCAGGAGGTCTTGTTTATTACATTACCTTCTTTAAAGTGATTATGGGTTTAGCAGTAATGCAGTCGGAATGAGGTACAAGCAAATACCACTGGCATCGCTAAAACCTCTGGAATCTCAGTAAAGAGTCCACATGTGCACTTTTTGAGGATTTTTTTTTTGTTGCAAAATGATGAACATAAAGTACAGCAACAAGGACACAGAGTTGCGGATTCATAACAGCTGATAAACTAAATGGTGGAGATACAGGAAATCCATTGATGTATGTGAAGTGGATTGATCTTATTCATTTTCTATGGCGAGCAGGATGTTGTTGTTGCATGATGGATACGGCTCAGCGAGTTGTCTGAGCATTCGCCGTATCTGAATTTGCATAATCATGAATGGACCTCAACTTTAAGCAAATGAGGAACGTCCATCACGAGGCAGCGAGCTCACGACACTCAGATCAAACTGTCAAATTATGCAGCGCTGATCAAATATATATTAAGATTCTGATGCTTTGCTATTTCTCACCTCAAGAGAAGCCGAGAGCAAAGGCTAACTTTACTTTAAACAAAGAGAACTAACCTCCACTCTCGTCTAAAAATGGTCTTAAATTGATAGTGAAGTACTTCCTTGTTTTAATGTGTGTTTGACCAATCAGCAACGCTCATCCCTACAAACCCCACCCAGAAAGTTCCTGTACTTTTAGAAAGTATTACCCTCGACCAGGGCCTTTTTGGGGGCTAAATTGTCCCCTGAACTTAAACCAGACGCTGGTCCTTGTGGCTGAAATGCAATAAATTCCTCTAAAATGTTCATTGTCCCTGGGGGAAGTTCCTGAGGTCAACAAGGGGCTTAAAATCTATAAAAATATGAATGGGAATTCCTCCTCCGTAACTAAGGGAGGTCAGGAGGACACACACAAGCAATAACATAGAGCACATTGACTTGATTAAGCACAGGCCCACTGTGACTGAAGTCATCATGTATGAATGAATGAATGGCTCTAGGGAGAGAGAGACAAATCCAAAGATGGATGCCGAGCAAAAAAAAAGAGAGTTTGTTTGAGAGAGGTAGAAAGACAAAGAGAGAGGAGGAGAGATTGTATCAGAAGGTTATAAATTCATTGAAATCAGAGCTTTGCCAACAGCGCTCGTCATGCATCGGTTTCTATGAGACCCCAGAGAGAGACGCACACACACACACAGAGGGCGAGAGACACACATAGAAAAGCGAGACAAGCAGCAAGTGAGAGAGTACGCTCCTACCAATGGTCCATAAATCAGCGAAAACAGGGCTATTCCAGCCAGAGAAGTAATGCTACGGGATATATGCGACCCCAGAGAGGAAGAGCAGAGATGCAGAAAGTAAATGCTGAAAGAGAACATATTAGGTGTGTAGTTTTATTTGGCAGTTTTAGCTGCACACTCAAAACAAAGATAGTCCAGCTGGAGTCAGCACGCTCCGGCGTTGTGTGCTTTGACTCGTGACCTTTCGACGACCTCTCTGTGGTTCCAGCTGGACCGACGACTGACGTCATGGATTACAACATCGCTCATCCCGACGCAGCGCTCCTTCGAGGCCCAGAGAAGTGCTTTGAGATGTTAGTGGTGGGAAAAAGAGTAGATTTCAAGTCTCACATACGTAAAAGTAAAGTATTAGTACTAAAATGTACTTAAATTATCAAAAGTATAAGTACTTGTTCTGTGAGATATATATTTATAGATTCCACATTGGATTATTGTTGCTAATGCTAATTTAGTTACCTTATTCAGTGAGGTTGGTTGAATTGACCTCTTTTGGGATTCAAACATTTATTTAAATGAAAGTCATCGGAAAGGTTTCGAGGAAAAAGAGCTTTCAACATTTTGTGGACATGACAAAGGGACCAAACCAGACCAGCGGCTGGTTTATTCTTTAACAAATTGTAGTTTGTAAAATGATTATTTTATGTAATCTTAATTTGAAAAGTAACAGCTGACAAATAAATGTAGTGGAGTAAAAAGTGTGGTTGGGTTGTTATGTCACCACAGGGCTCCACCCACTGTACCTTTAGAGTTCAGTGAGGGTGGAGCCTGTGTAGGATGGTTACGATATTGTAACCCTTGTTCTATAAACACATTTAGCCAAAAGTGAAATTAATCAATCAAATCCAGATCAGACATACCGGTAAATAGTTCATTTTACATTTTTTGGTTAAAATTCACTCCAACCTGAGCCACAGGTGTTCTTTTAAAGAACTTTTTGAGTCCACATTGTCAGAAAACATTACAAAACAAAGCATCGTGTCATCTATAGTCACAGAACTAATGGTTCATAATCAATACAGCAAAAAAACAACAAAGCGAGTGATGGAGTCGTCTGCCAAGTACTTCAGTGTTGACGTTTGGCCCTCAGTAGTCTAATGGCAAAGAATACTCATCATCCTGGTCTTCACAGCTGCAATGGCCTAAATTTCCCACGCAGATCATGCAGTTTCATCTGTTCCATTCTTAATTCATGAGGTCTGAGACCATTTAGTACTGCTGATCTGAGCGCTTGCTGAAAAAATGAGGATGTAGCAAGTGTGTAAGTCGCTTTGGATAAAAGCGTCTGCTAAATGACTGTACTGTAATGTAATGTGTGTGGGGAGATGTTGTAAAGGTGATCTTTGTGTTCTCTTCTCATCCAGGTGATGGACTGGATAGAAAACCACGGCGAGGCTTTCCTCAGCAAACACACCGGTGTGGGGAAGTCCCTTCACAGAGCCCGAGCCCTGCAGAAAAGACACGACGACTTTGAGGATGTAGCTCAGGTGAGTCTTTCCACGTGGGTTTGAGACTAAATCAAACTGAAAATGCCGCATTGATCATTACTTTTCAAAAGTAATCAACAGTTTTTTTGTCTTTTCGAGGGCTGCTTTTCTTTGTTTATGTCTTCGCAATGCTAGAAAGATGGTTACCATTAGATGTGAGCTGACCCTAAGGAGCAGCACTTTGACTATTGTACTTTAACAGTTACACACATTCTTACAGTGTCATGCTTTCAGTATTGCAGTTGAAATACTGGATGCAAACTTGTCTAAAAGGAGCAGTTTTTCCTAAAATTTCTTTTTTTTACAGTCTAAACTCAGGTATACAAAAGCCCTGAGGGGCAAGTGAGAAAATGTTTTATTTTAGTGGACAATTGTCTTAGTCTGATCTAAATAGTTTTCTAAAGGCTAAAAAAGTTTTGTCTGGATACTATTTCAAAGTTTCTTTAAAATAAATCACATGTTAAACAACTTAAAAAAGGTTTTGCCAGGTAGAAAAACAACAGTTTTGCCACAAATATTTTTCAAACTTACGTTTTTTCACTGGGGAAATCAAGTGAAATAGAAGTGTTGGCAGCTGAAATTCATTTTTTTGGTTTGTTGTTGTAATACTCATTTCAACCACAAGAGGCTGAAGTGCACCATTACCCCTAAATGTTCTAAATAGGACTAAAATCAGTCATGTTTTCTTCCAGGTGAGTTTTAAATTCTCTGTGTACCCTAATCACAAGGTATATATTTATATTGTGTGTTAGCATTTTATGTAAATTAAACACAGCTGGAAGAAAACATGAATTATTTTAGTCCGATTTAGAATATTTAGTGTTGAGATTATCCTCTGAAAGACCTTTTTTTCGTCTGTTTTTAAGTCATGTCTGGGTTCTCCTTTACAGTACCAACATAACACAGAAAAGGTCTGCTCCTACCATGATCATTTTGAAGTTGGTAGTTTTGTGTTGATCAAATGTTTTATTCGCTTGCCTTGTAACATCTGTAAGTGATCTTCCCTGATTAATCCCAAATTTTTCAAAAAACCACCATGCCCGGTGGCGGCAGGAAGCACAAAGACAGGCCTCTCTACGTAACCATTTATGGTCAGCCAGGCTTTCCTGAAGGATCTGCAGAAGATGTTATCCATTCCTCAATTTCATTCCAGTGTTACAGTCGATCATGTAAGAAACGCTGGAACTGGAGTTTTGCTCATAAAGATGAAAACAAAACAAAGAAACATGTGGAAGCTCTCAGTAGAGATTTAAAAAAAAAAATGATGTGAGTAGAAATGTGGCTTGTGTTTAACGTCAGTGCTGCAATAGAAATGGACTGAACATTTGCTATAATAAAAGAAAAGTTTATAATATAGAAAGAACAAAAGCCAGTGATACTTTTCTGTCCGATCATGAACAGTATTATTGCAGAGCCCTCGGTGTCTTCGATCCTCAAGTTGAGCCCGTAAAGGGAAAGTTAGGATCATTTGAAGTCGGGTTGTATGAGGTACTTATACACAGAGTTTAGAGAACGTACAGGAGTACCAGTAAGTGTAATGTATTGTTGCGGGCCACCTGAAAAAATAAATATATGTTCAATCGCACGCTATATTCAGAAAGATTTTCACTCCTTTAACTTGCCATCAGACCGCCTTTACCGACGGCGAACTGGAGCTAAGCTCTAGTTATGAGATAAGATAAGATAAGATAAGGTAATCCTTTTTCGGCAGACCAACAAACTCCCATGTTCTGTGAGGTAAAATCACTGTTTTTGTCAATGGAGTCTTATGGCTTTGAAGACATCCTACATGTTAATGGATTCAAGGTAAAGCGGTGAAAATATTCAAATATATTGCAAACTTGAACTGATATCAATTCTTTAAGGTGTCTAAAATACTTCCACAGCAGTACATTGCTTTTCTTCTGTGCTTGTACTCCTGTTAGTTTCTCCAAACTCCATCAACTGTAACGATACACTGATTATGGAGAAGTACTTCAGATAACCCCACTTAAAAACATCAGAACTATCCCTTTAAACTATGCACCACAACGGTCAGTATAGGTGCATAGTCTGCAGAAATATATATATATATATATATATATATATATATATTCATATATTGAAGCCTTGAGGGGCTTTGAATTGCATCAGATCTAGAGTGTGATGTTCTTCACTATTGGAGTTGGCAGTTGTCTGTTTTGATTTGTTTTAAAGTCAAGTACGTACTTACAAAGCAGATGTGTGTGTGTGTGTGTGTGTGTGTGTGTGTGTGTGTGTGTGTGTGTGTGTGTGTGTGTGTGTGTGTGTGTGTGTGTGTGTGTGTGTGTGTGTGTGTGTGTGTGTTTTAGAGCATTGCTTTGGAGACTAAATGTGATCGGGATCTTCAAAAACGTACTGTCTCTGCTGCTGTTACATAAGCTCTCTCACACATAAACACACACACACACACACACACACACACACACACACACACACACACACACACACACACACACAAACACACACACACACACACACACACACACACACACACACACACACACACACACACACACACACCAACACTGCCAGTCCGCATGCTGCCAAGTCATATTTTTCTTCTTTCCCTCATCATCTCTTTATTATTCCTTTTGTCTTTCTGTCATTTTTCTCCCCACCACCTTCATTTTAATTCTAAAAGGGCTTTTCAACAATTTGCACTGCCTTAGTGCTTTATAGTTCTTGGAATAAAAAAGAAAAGCATTATATGGTTTATAGCGCACACTGCAATCACAAATTAAAATAACAGTAACACAGGTGTGTAATCTGAATCCATGCTAATTGATAAAACATTCTGGTGTTTCAGTAAAGTGATAATCCTATAAAGGATTGAGTGTAAATCCTATAAAGAGTGTATACTTGTGTAATCCGATGTTTAGGATGGATTAGGATTAACCTTCCTAACCTGCTGGATCAGCAATATTTAGGTCAGGCTCTCACTTTTTTTTCTTCTCATTTGCATATTTATGCAGTTTTGTGGTAATTTGCTGGTAAAACTCTCCACTTAGCATTATACATAACATGAATACATTAAGTACATGTTTAAGAAACATGCAAAGAGATGAATATTTTAGCATGTTTACCCACATTGCATTGCTTTTTTTAAAATTATTGGCAGAAAGAGTGCCCACTTCGTAAAAGGTATGTAAGGTATATTTCATCTTAATGTCCTTTTCTCATCATTACTGCTAGTTTTTTCTTCTTCTCTCCTCGTCTACATCAGATTAGTTGCTTCTCTAGAACGGACCAGACATCAAACAGAGAGACTTAATGAAAACCCAGAACTCGTTTTAACTCTCATTAAAGCCTCTTCATTCGGCAGCTTCTTCTCACTGCCTTGAGTCTTAATTTATCTCTGAAGGGTCGACGCGGCTTCACTCGTTCCACTACAAACATGAGTGGGTTGATCTGGAGGTCAGACTGTAACTTTTTGGTTCAAGATTGAAACTTCTGTTTTTTGTAGAGGGATGCATGTAGGATAGATTCAGTATGGAAAACACCAGCATGTTGCTAAAGGATTCTTAGGGCATTGCTTGTCATTACTTTTGCATTTGCATATTGGTATTATGTGGTGGCTAAATTTGTTTTATATTGGTTTACCAGGATATTTCCATTGAGATTTGAAGTCTCTTTTTCAAGGGAGTCCTAGTTCCGGTTCTGCCAAGTGAGGCCGATGCGAAAGTGTTTTAAAGCTGCATTCTCTCTACTGTCCACCAGGGGGCGACTCCTCTGGTTGTATAGAAGTCTATGAGAAAATGACTCTACTTCTCTCTTGATTTATTCCCTCAGTAAACATTGTAAACATGAGTTTATGGTCTCAATCTCTAGTTTCAAGTCTTCTTCAATACAGCATGATGTTCATTTAGTAAATGATGCTCCATTTAGAGTCAAACAGACCATAAAGCAGGGGATGCTTTAGGGGCGGGGTTACCGTGATTGACAGGTCCACACCAGAGACGTATCCGATGTCTCTACGTCACTCCTCCACATTCCAAATATATAAATATCCATTCATCAGTTGTATTCAAAATGTAATTCTCAGTTTGTTTATTTAGTTTATTTACGGAATTTTCTCTTTATTAATTTACGTATTGATTTTATTTACCATTTCATTCATTCTCTAATTCACTTTTTCACTCATTTATTCCTTAATTCGTTCATGTCTTGAAAAGGTTTGGTCTTACAGTACATTCAGGTGAGAGGGATGATTCTGCGTTCCCGTCGTCTCCCCGCTGTAATCCTCACCCTGAACCAAACCAGCCATGCAGAGAAGAGTAATAATCTCTTGTAAATTATAATCTTTATCTTCTCACTAATCCCTCTAAAATGTTAAATATTCAGACTATAAGCTTTCACCAAAACTCATATTTATGGATAATTGGGATCATAGCGCAACATTTCTTAGCCTAGCACCATTATCACCCCCAACTAATATCTTTCTTGTTGTGAAATATTCCAGAGATAATCTCTCATATTTACCAGAATAGACCGACACTAATCCATTGTGTCCTCCTGATGAATGCAGAGAGCTGAAACTCTCACACTGGATTTAGTCCCTTTTTAGGTGAAGAAAGAGGTAGAAGCAGGAAACCTCGCTCTGTTGATTTGAAGAAACCGGGATTAACATTTTAACTGTGTGTGTGTGTGTGTGTGTGTGTGTGTGTGTGTGTGTGTGTGTGTGTGTGTGTGTGTGTGTGTGTGTGTGTGTGTGTGTCTCTGTCTGAGCCGGTGTTATCCCTGTGCAGCAGTTGTGTTTAGGTGTAAATCTGATTAAATTAAACACTACCAGAGAGGTTGTGATGACAAAAAAAAGCCATCAGTGGTAAAATATTGTATTATTGTTAATGATAATGTTACTTTTTTTTTTCAAAATAACTTTTCTTCATCTTCGAAAACAGATAAAAAAAAAAAACTAATTTGTTATACTTATTGGGCTCAAGTGCACAGCAATTCCTCCAGATTAATTTTAATGTGTCTTTGCGCTCTAAACACAAAGTACATAAATATTATTTGTTGGCAAGTTATGTTAATTTGAACTCATATGGCAGAAAACAAGAATGATTTTAGTCCCATTTACACCGTGGGATAGTGGTGTTATTAGCCTCTAGTGGCCAATATTAGTATTACAACAACACACACAAAAACATTTATTTCACCAGCTTTTATTTCACAAGCACCGGAGAGAAAACAATTAAAAAAGATTAAGAAAACAAATCACCAGAATCTAGTTTTGTCCAATTTTCCTTTCAAGGATTCCATAAAAAGCTAATATGATTTAAAAAAAAAAAAAAAAGTCATTATGCATGATGAAAACAAATGAAAATGGGGACAAGCTATTAGTGATGATGGTTATATTAAATACGAAGATTAAAAGAATGATGGTTAGCTCATACTGTAATTTCCATGGCTGTGTTGTAAGTCTAAGCTTCTGCAGATATTGATCATGTTGATGATGATGATGATGATGATGATGATGATGATGATGATGATGATGATCTCTCTCAGAACACATACACTAATGCAGACAAGCTGCTGGAGGCGGCGGAGCAGCTGGCTCAGACGGGAGAGTGCGACCCCGAGGAGATCTACAAGGCTGCCCGGCACCTGGAAGTCCGAATCCAAGACTTTGTCCGCAGGGTCGAACACAGGAAGCTGCTGCTTGACATGTCCGTCTCCTTCCACACACACACCAAGGAGGTGGGGCACACAAACACACAAGCACACACACACACATACACTAACCCTAAAAGGTAACACATTCTCAGACATCCTGTTCCAGCTAATTTAATTATTGATTCGTCATTAACCACAGACACTCTGGTATGTGATAATTGCAAGTTTGAGTCCCAGTAGGAATAAACTGTTCCCCCTGCTACAATAAGTGGTACTCTAGTGTGTCATGTAGTTGTTAGTGTTATTTTCAGTTTTCCAGTATTTCCAGTTGCAGCAATCCTGAAGTGTTTTAGTGGAAGAAAGAGGTCTGTGCTGATGGTTTGATAGCATGTCTACTAACCTGCCTGTCTCTCTGTCTGCCCGTCTGTCTGTGTGTCCAGCTGTGGTCGTGGATGGAGGAGCTCCAGAAGCAGCTGTTGGACGAGGTGTGCTGCGACTCGGTGGACTCGGTTCAGACCCTGATCCAGCAGTTCCAGCAGCAGCAGACGGCCACGCTGGAGGCCACGCTCAATGTGATCAAAGAGGGAGAGGAACTGATACAGCAGCTCAGGTAATAATTCAAATCCATATAATTATTCATGATGGTGTTTTGAGAGGCCCAGGTAATGATATTAATATTTATAGTGTTATTAAAGAGGAAGATGGATTAATACGGCAGCTCGGGTAATAATATTCAAACTTAAAATGTCATTAAAAAGTCAATTTTATACAGCCACCCAGGGGAAACGGATAATAATTACCATATCAGCACAAACACTGTATTTGATTTATGTATTTGTATTTTTTTTCTTATGTGTCCGTCTCTCTGTTTCTCTATTTTCTCTAGTTATCATAGTCATGTTTTGTCTTTATTTCATAAACAAATAATATAAAATAATGATGACGATAAATAAGAAAAAAATAAGAAAATGCTTATAAATATATTGATATATTGATTTTATTTCTGCAAGGTGTACGCCTGTGGGGAGATCATGTATTCAGTTGTATGTGTGCCTGTGTCTGTGCATCTGTCTGTCCGTCTGTCCACGACTAATCTTGTATAATACTGGACCGATCAACATCAAATTTTTGTGCTCATTGATGACTTTATGCTCAAGGTTGTTATGATTCACCTGTTTTATTCACTGTATTATATCAACATTGACTGCTCTCCCCTTAATCCTCTTAACCAGCCTGTAGGGGCGACAATAGATCAACAACTGCTTCATTAGCAAAACGCGTTTTTGGCAATCGGCTAGGCTAAAAACAAGCGTTAAATAGTCTTTTTCAGGCGACTTTTTAGCCTTTGTCGTGGCTAAAAACATGACATCCACAGAAAAGTCTGGTCTCATCTTGAACCAGAGCAACTGCAGATTAATTCCATACCCAATATGTTATGATCCACTAAAGTTAAAGGCACAACATGAGATGAATAAATCCCTGTTTTTGTCATCTTTGCTGCTTTCTTTACTACAAAGCATCGGCACTCTACTGTGTGCACTTTTCTTTTTTGTACGGATTTGTTGTTTAATTTTCATTTGAATATATAATAATTTAGATCAAGTCAAAAACATAAAGCACATGTGCTTACCTCGTTTCTCCGTCTGTCTCTCTTTCCACAGAGATGCAGCCATGTCCACCAATAAGACGCCTCACTGCAGCTCCATCGCACACATCCAGGGGGTGCTGCAGCAGCTGGACGAGGCCCAGGGCCAGATGGAGGAACTGTTTCACGAACGCAAAATCAAGCTGGACATCTTCCTCCAGCTGCGCATATTTGAGCAGTATACTATAGAGGTAATAGGGCATGATCGTGTGTTGGCTCATCATCAAAGTGGACTCACACAGGGTCACAGATTCACTTTGCTGCTTTTCAAAGTGCAGCACATAGTGGGCTGATATGGAGTTCAGCAGAGCTCCGCACTAGGTCCCCTGTTGTTCTCTGTCTTATGGCCCCAAAACACAAAGTTCAAAGAAGTGTCACTGACAAAAACAGACTTTTTGTTGCTTCACATATTCTTTTAAGTACATAGCACCATATCACTGACTTTGAAGGATCGTTTTTATTTAAACTTTCAGGAAATATTTCAGACACTGTTGTAGAAAAGTTCTGCAAGTTTTGTGATGATTGGCTCAAGGGTTTTTGACTTTGGTCTACTTTTGTGATGAGCCACGCCCTTTTGATGTTCATTGGTCCTTATCTTGAAAATTCCATAAGATATCAACAAGCTTTTGATAACTTTTAACAATGTTATATTCAGATAATGATACTCAGTCGATCAGTATGAAACTTTCAGGATGTGTTTCAGGTACTCTTGTGGACATATCCTGCAAGTTTTGTGATGATTGATCCAGGGGTTTGTTGACTTTTGTCTAGTTTTGTACTGAGCCATGGCCCTTGTAAAGTTAATTGAAAAATATCCTAAACACTACATAAGATATCAACAAGCTTTTAATAACTTTTAATAATGTTTGTCCAGGAAGAGACTGTTTAAAAAGTATTGTGATATGCTCACAATACAACCTGAAGACCTGATTTTTTTAAAGTTACACCTGGCTTTGCAAAGTTAAGTTTTAGAGAGCTAGGGTTGCGCTTTAATTTTCAGCCTGTGTTCTTTTGTTTCTGATCAATGAAAAGAATCAGAATCAGAGGCTGTTTATTGCCAAGTACATTACACATTCAAGGAATTTGGCTCGGTAATTAAAGACAGCCAGAGGTAGAAAAAGTGGGAATTTGCTGAGTTAAGCAATGCCCCTGATTCAACAGCCTCTGATAAGAGCTAATTAAAGCCAATGTTGATGGACTCCATAAAACACAAAACAATGAACCCACTGGCTTTAGACTTGTGAAAGAAAAATCCCACATTTCTTCTGTTCCTGCAGGTCACAGCGGAGTTGGACGCCTGGAACGAGGATCTGTCCCGTCAGCTGAACGACACCGGACGCTCTGGCAGCGGCAGCGGCAGCGGCAGCGGTGGAGCATCTTCTGGCGGCGCCGAGGACATCGGCCTGGCTGAGCAGCGCCTGAAGAGACACGCGGAGAGGAAGGCGGCCATGAACAACATGACCTACGAAGTGATGCAGCAGGGTCAAGACCTGCACCAGTACATCATGGAGGTCCAGGCTTCAGGTACAACACAATAAAAACCTGTGCAATACATTACACATTACACTGTGCAATAATAGTTAAAAAAGTTAAAAAAGTTAAAATAGTTGGGGGGGGGGTTTCTGTCTGTAAATATAATATTTCAGTTATTGTTGTTTTTTCTACTGTTTTTTTTTTTTTATTGCTTATTTATAATACTTGTTTTATTTTATTTTTTATTTTTCATTTTTTATTTTTTATCTTGTCTTCTTCAACTATGTCTCTTGTGTGCACTTTACTCTACGCCTGCAAATTTCCCCGCTGCGGGACTAATAAAGGATTATCTTATCTTATCTTATAACAAGGCTTTGCTCTATGAGGAAGGAAATGTGTGGACAAAGAGGGAAGAGGTCGAGAGAGAGAGACCCAGAGAAATATTGACAGATATATGGAGGCCCATAGAGGACTTTATTAAAATGATATGTGAACTTGATAATGTAGTTCGAGAGGAGCATAATCATTTTCCACATGTGTTATTTGTTATTCTAATAAAAAATGCAATAATACATTTTCAAAAACTCGTTAAAAATGTAAATGCAATACTAACTATGTCTTCTGCATTTACATATCACCACGCTCTTCTGGTGACAACGCTGTCAGGGCAGGGCTTTAGTTAAGATTCCTGATGAGAGAACTGACAGATTTCATTTCGACTTAAAATATCGATGGCACAAATGGAAAATCAGGATACAAGTCGATTTGGATGTCAAATTTGAATTTAAATTTGAATATTGTGTACTGCACAGAGTCGATATGGTCGTTAGGCGCCCAAAGCTTAATGCTACAGTAAATTCACATTATCATTTTCATAAAGTCCCCTATGGACTTCCATAAAATTCGCACCCAGAGATTATTTCCCAGCATACCCTTGTGGTTTGCATCGTTACACATCTAATGCGTTTCCCAAGTGACAGACTGTGTTTGGGAGGATAGTTGTTGCTGTACGTACACTACTACCAGGCCGTCATACTCTTTATCCCTTTAAGGGATTCATTGGCAATCACACATTCGATCCCGTCGCCTGCTGAGCAGCCACATCTGGATTTACAGCGGCCTACCGTACAATGAAGGAGAGAGAGGGAGACCCGATGCTTTGGCAGAACCCAAAACCCCAAAGAGGAGCGAGAATTAGGTTAAATAATCGTCACACAGCAATCCTCTTACTGTGTGTGATGTTTGTGTGTGTATGAGGAGGTCACTGCCTCAGTCACGCTGCCCCCCCGCAGTGATAAATCCCTCTCACACACACACACACACACACACACACACACACACACACACACACACACACTCTCTCTCTCTCTCAGACACTGATGAAGCAGGGCATTAATAGTAAACTGACTTGAGTATAGAGAGACACACTTCTCACATCTTTTATTCAATGCTTCAATTAATCAAACATCTGCATCTGAAACATAAATACTATGTAATATTAATACAGTAATCAGCTGCAAAAGAAAGCAGAAATCTGTAATAGTATAACCTAAAAATATTAAATCAATACTGAATGGAACTAGAAAGCAAAGAGATGTTTTTTTGTGTATATAACATCTTTCAAAACTGGATTTTTGACACCTTTTTGTGACATTAATGACACTGACCTGTCAGAAATCCTCCCCTTAAGATGCCTTTAATGTGTCCTTCTGCATGAAATAAGAATACAAAAGAAGCAATTTAGGGCTCATGGAGTAAGTTTAGAGAGTTTTTAAATAAGTGCTATGGTAGGTTATGTATTTTGGAAAACCTTTCTCTTACATTTGCAGAAATTCTCTTTTCATTATGACTTCAATCAGCAAATCAAATGCTCTGACAACAAACAACAACTAGTTTCTTCTGCTGTTGCAATGATGTAGTGAGATCGTCAAAGGATTTAATTTGGACCAAAGTACCAACAAAAGCCATGTTTGTTGATTACATTCATAATAGTTATTTTGCTGGAGCCGCTTTACAGGGAGGCCCCAAGGAACCCACTGTCAGTGATGCCGACTTGGCCGCCTTTCTGGCTAGATTTAGTGAATTTTGGAGCGAGTGCTTCTAGCTACTTTCAGTGGAAAAGAGTTGGCAACACTAGGCTGTTTTTTTTTCTGTCTGGATAATTTCAAAATCTAGCATTCTCATACTGGTTCCAATGTTTTCTACAGAAGCCTCAAAAGGAATCATTCAGTGTTTATTTTACTTTCTATCTTTGAAACAGTGAGTCGACAAGATATATGTCATTAAAGGCAGAATGAGTAGGACCGTTGGGTAACAGATTGTTAACGCAGCATTCAGAGTTCTGCAGCTCAGTGAGGATTTACGGTTCTCTCTTGCATATACTCTCGTTTTGGAACGGGCTTTCTCTGCTTGCCGTTTCTCTTCCCTGTTGTTCACTATTTTCATAGCTTCCTCTTGGATGCATGCTTTATGTTTTTATAGAGGTTGACACACAGAAACTTCCTGAAGCAAAATAAGAAAATCCAGTGATGATTGGGAGGGATTCTATTTGTGTGAGTCTATACACTGTTTTAAGGAAAATCCTACTAATTGTGCCTTTAATGTCCTTATGTCCAGTACACAGCTGGAGTCAGGTATGTTGAGCTTAGCTTAGCACTTAGCACCTATAAATAAAAAGTAATTGAAAAAAAGTGAAGGTTGAGCTGATGTTGGATCATCCACAAGATCAAAAAACATTCCCTCATCCTTGATTAGAGGGGAGAAAATGTTGTTGGAGATAATGCATGAGGAATGTGACAACCACGGCTGTGTTTTTGTGTGTGTGTGTGTGTGTGTGTGTGTGTGTGTGTGTGTGTGTGTGTGTGTGTGTGTGTGTGTGTGTGTGTGTGTGTGTGTGTGTGTGTCAGGCATCGAGCTGACGGGGGAGAAGGACATGGACTTGGCAGCTCAGGTCCAGGAGCTGTTGGAGTTCCTCCACGAGAAGCAGCAGGAGGTGGAGCTCAACGCGCAGCACACGCACACACGGCTGGAGCAGATCCTGCAGCTACGCCACCTACAGGCCGAAGTTAGACAGGTACAACGCACATGTGAACACCTGCACCAGGCAGTGATGGAACCATTGCAATACTTCACCGAGCACTGCCATATACATTATTTACAATCTTGCTTTGGAGTCATCATTTGATTTTTGAGAAATCAGAAAACTTCTCTGCTTCATTTATCAACAACGTATTAAGAGCATTACTCTCATGCTGGGCAAGCGAAGATGAGAAAAACCCTAAAAAGGAAATCATATGGTGGTGCTGTAATGGAGCGAGGTGGGCTGGGCTTTTATTATTAGAAACAAAGGAAATAAACGGGAAAAATCTCATTTTGAAGAATGACTCCTCCGTGTTGGAGGAATGACAAGAACAACACGCGAGCTCTTCCTCCCGGCTAAAGCAAAGAAGATGTCTGAAGAAGCTTCTGCAGATGTGAATATGAACATGATGTTAGTGGAGTGCTGCTACAGATGGATCCAGCTGAATAATTTATGAGGTTTATGGCAATGTGCTAATAACACACACACACACACACACATCTCCACTGCTACCCTCTCACTCTTTCTCATCTGTCCTATGGAATTCTCCTTCTGCACATAAATACTCACTTGAAGCCACAGCTCAGAGAAGTGCACAGGTTACTAACAATAACTGTGTTGTGGAATAATACATTATAATACATATAATGCAGGTGCAAATAGAAGGAGGCTGGAACGGCGTTGGTAAGTCGGCGTATTGACGTGTACAGTGGTTATAGAGATAGTATCTCTGAGATGATGGTTTGATAACCACTGTAAGAATATGGTCTAGAAATAGAGAGAGAAAGAGTAGAGCACCGAGAGTTCATTCCAAAATTAACTTTAACGATCACTTGGATGTTTGGGTTTGTGGTTATAAAGTAAACAGAAGAAATAAAAATACAGTATTTGCCTTCAATAACATATCATTTCATAAATAAATGAAAGACCAATTACTAATCTTGAATCGTTCAATAAAATAGATGGTTGAAATCAATAGAAGTTCTGATTTATACATAAAAGAAATTAGATGCTACTCAATAGCTGGCCAGAAGGAACAGTTTTGCAGGCAAAGGAGCCCTCTGGTGGCCATTTAGTGTAACTGCAGTCCTGAAAAAGGGGCCTTGATGTATGCATCAATGTTCACAGTTTATGTGACACAAAGTGTTGGAGATCCTCTAACACAGCAGACATACACATACATATCCTCTGATTTTAGGATTAGCAGTCTTGTATTTTGAAATGGCTTTGAATTAATCTCTCTCTCTCTCTCTCTCTCTCTCTCTCGCTCTCTCTCTCTCTCTCTCTCTCTCTCTCTGTAGGTGTTGGGTTGGATCCGTAACGGTGAGTCCATGTTGAACGCCAGCATGGTGAACGCCAGCTCTCTGTCCGAAGCCGAGCAGCTGCAGAGGGAGCATGAGCAGTTCCAGATGGCCATAGAGGTACACACACACACACACACACACACACACACACACACACACACACACACACACACACACACACACACACACACACACACACACACACACACACACATCCTAATCATCGCTGCTCCAACAAGGCTTACTGTACTTTAGTCATAATTATTTCAGCATGCACACACACACACACACACACACACACACACACACACACACACACACACACACACACATACACACCCTTTGTCATCTGTGTGTGTGTGGACCAGGCTCTCCTCCATAATCATTTGATTCTGCATTGATTTTGAAGAGTAACAGATGCCTACACACATATGTTTTGAGTGTGTGTGTGTGTGTGTGTGTGTGTGTGTGTGTGTGTGTGTGTGTGTGTGTGTGTGTGTGTGTGTTACTTCTGGCGCTGCTTTAAATAGCTGACTCCAGAAGTGTGTTAGCACTCACAGTGGTAGAAGAAAGCCCTTGGTCAGCACTGTACCACACACACACACACACACACACACACACACACACACACACACACACACACACACACACACACACACACACACACACACACACACACACAGCATGGAGTGAGTCCTGCATCCTCCATCAGACTGTTGTCAAACTGTATTTCCACACAAACACACATATGAATAATGGAATTCCTACATTTGAATTCAACAACTTCCTGTTTGAGTCGGCTCTCAATTTAGTGGGAAACGTTCACTGTAGGAAAATATGGAAGCAAACTGCAACGTAATCTTTAAAGTATGATTCAGCTCTTGCTGACGTGGATGGAATAATCAAATGCAACCGACTTTGAAAAGCTCAGACAGTTGTCATAAAAACACCACCCAAAAAATCAACCCTGATTTAGTCTTTAATGAAACTCCGTCAGATATCGGTTGATTAAGATAATCATTTCTTATAAAAAGAAATATTGCCTTTTTATATCAAGAGTAAATTGAGAATAAACTGGATCTGAAGCTTCTAGATGCTCTTTGGCTTCAACGTAAAGGCTGATGGTTCAGTAGCTGGTTGGTTCGAGACCTCTGCTATAGTAAATTGGCAAATTTGCATATTTTTTTTGACCTAGTACCACTTTTACTCTTTACTCTTTCTTGTCTGTTTACATTCATGTTATGCTGAATCCAACTTCTCTGGAAAAGCTTGCACAAAGCTGTTTGTTTGGACATCAGAGCTGGAAGATGTGTTTTTTTTTCTTATCCTGTTATAACAACAACAACCACCTTATTAATTCCAACTCTTCCACAATTTATTTTGCCATCCATTGAATTGTGTTGAGACAAACTTATTCGGAACTGTTGAATCACATCTATCAAATAAATCAAAGATCACCTGACAAATGATTTGAAAACACGCTGGTCCGAATCAGAAAATGAAATGACATTCTACACGCAATCCACCGCAGTACTGTGTATGCGTGGCGTGTCACCAAAACACGTTGTGTGTTTCCTCCAGGTCAAACTTAACTGTTGTATATACTTCCTTCTTTATAAAACATTTGCAAAAGAAGCATTTGTCTTGAACGTTTGAAACCTACATTGATTACATCCACGTTTACCAGCTTCTCCTTCACTTCTTCTTTTGGCGTTTGTGTGTTTTTCTAATGTTGCCGTTTCCTTTAAACAAGTAAATTCATGTCCAACCATTGGCTTGAATCTGCATGTGTGTCTACGAGTAAAGAATACAGCGACATGCACATAAAAAACATGTCTCTGTAACTTTAAAAGTGGATAAAAACTCCACTAGGAACCTTTGAACTAATGTGTGAACTGATATTTTTCCTCCAGTCTCTCTTCCACGCTAACTCTCTCCAGAAGACGCATCAGAGCGCTCTGCAGGTCCAGCAAAAAGCGGAGGTAAACCACTGCTTTCTACAACTCTGACTTTAGACTTCCTCCACTATATATCCTGTGTTATCCTGCATACTGTGTATCTACATTCCTCTTCCTCCTCCTCCTCTCTCCTCCAGATGATGCTCCAGGCGGGTCACTACGATCCAGAGGCCATCAGAGGCTGTGCTGAGAAGGTGGCGGTCCACTGGCAGCAGTTGATGCTGAAGATGGAGGACCGGCTGAAGCTCGTCAACGCCTCCGTGGCCTTCTACAAGACGTCCGAACAGGTACACACATCAAACACACACACACACACACATACACATTCTCAGTGGGTTGGTGTTGTCTTGAAGCCCTCACCGACTCTTTGCGTCCGTCCAGGTGTGCAGCGTGTTGGAGAGCCTGGAGCAGGAGTATCGGCGGGATGAGGACTGGTGCGGCAGCCACGACAAACTGGGATTGTCGGCCGACTGCGAGCATCTCCTGCCTCTGATCAGTAAACACCTGGAGCAGAAAGAAGCCTTCCTCAAGGTGAGGACAATAAAGACAACAGGCTGCTGAAGCACTTCAATAATATGAAGAAAAAAACCGAAATATCTAATTTAATAGGGAATATTTTTGGGTAACACTTTCTATGAATGTCAAAAATGCATTACAAACATACTTATAATAATCTGTATATTGTAGAATTAAAGTTAGATTATTATTAACATGTTAAAGTACTTCAAAACAATACTCATAACACATTATACAGAATTTTACAATGATTTATAAGGTCAAGTATCATAATACTTCATAAACTGGTCACTCAATCCACACTATTTTTTGTAAAGATGATGGTGAATTATAATTGTCATAATTGTAATACATTATAATCTTTTTTATAATGCATTATAATCATGTTATAAAACATTCAAATGTGATTATAAGTTCCTCTAAGTGGTTATTGCTTTATGTTAAGTGAAAGAAATACAAATACATCTGCAAGAAGAACACACAAGACGTCACAAAATGTATTATAATGCATAAAAAAAAGGTTTTAAATAATTCTAAATGATCGGCAATTATAAAGTATTATGCTTAGCTGACCTTGTAAGTCATTATCAAATGCTTTATTATGTGTTATGATTGTTGTTATAAAGCATAACAAATATTTACGAGTGCTTAAAACTATGATTATAAAGTGCTATAAGCAGACAATAATTCATTGTAAGTTTGTTTATAATGCATTATAGATATGGCTGTCACAGCTAGTGTTAAGACAACAGAGCAGGATGAGGCAGAAAAAATACAAAATTTCAAACTATTTCTATGACAACTATCCAGTTATATTACATTTCCAAATATCTAACATAATTTAAGTTATTAAACCAATTTTTCTTTTCACTAAAATCTCCAAATGACCTTTAGCTGATGGACACATATCGAATGTTCAAATGAGACTTTTTTTACACTTGCCTGAATCAAACAAAGAGCCAAACATGTCAACAAACAGGAGCTTGTTTAACATTCACATAACAGATCAGATATGAGGAGAATGTTTTGCAGCAAAAATGCAAATTTAACATAGTGAAGTGAAGGGTGACGGGTGTGTGAATAGTGAGAATTTGTTAGTAAAAGCACCGTGTCTCTGCAGGCGTGCACTCTGGCCCGGAGGAACGCCGAGGTGTTTCTGAAGTACATCCACAGGAACAACGTGAGCATGCCTGGAGCCGCCGGTCACACCAGGGGGCCCGAACAACAGGTCAAAGGTCAGTGCTGCTCACAATCTGATTATGACGGACATATAAAAAAAATAAGAATAAGTGATACCATGCTTGTGCATTAAATATTTTTGCAAAGCTTTATTTTAGTCTTGTATGGATTTGAACTGAAAAAAGCATTATTTTATTGTATTTTTATTTTAAGTTTATCCCCGCACATATAAAAGTTCATATGATCCAGATAGTGATCTTTTTTTTATTATTTATTTACTTTTATTTTATTTAATTAATTATTTTTTTTTGTCCTGTTTTTTTTTTAAGTTTATTTTATTTCCGCATAAAAAACTTCATATGATCCAGATAGTGATTTTTTATTTTTATTTATTTATTATCTTTTTTATTTTACTTATTTATTTATTTTTTGTCCTATTTTATTTTCTTTTTTTTTTTTACGTTTATTTTTATTTCCGCACATATAAAACTTCATATAATCCAGATAATTAAAAAATAAAGAAACAAAAATGGCATGACAACAAAAAAGACAAAATAAGGTAGTTGTATTAGATGCATTATTTTACTATATACTTCACATGTGTAGGCAGTTGACACATTCTGGGATTAGAGAGGAAGTTTCATGTAAGTGTTGTGTTTTTTTTTTGTGTGCAGCCATTCTGAACGAGCTGCTGCAGAGAGAGAACAGAGTCCTTCACTTCTGGACGTTAAAGAAGCGGAGGCTGGACCAGTGTCAGCAGTACTTGGTGTTTGAACGCAGTGCCAAACAGGTGGTGTGTGTGTGTGTGCGTGTGTGTGTGTGTGTGTGTGTGTGTGTGTGTGTGTGTGTGTGTGTGTGTGTGTGTGTGTGTGCATGCTTAAGTGAAACAAAAAGAAAGATTTCTGGCCAGATTATGACTTTGGGGAAATTTGCAGCACTAAAGGGACATCTGTTTTATTTTATACGCTTTAACTGTTGTGTGTGTGTGTGCGTGTGTGTGTGTGTGTGTGTGTGTGTGTGTGTTTGTGTGTGTGTGTGTGCAGGCGTTGGATTGGATCCAAGAGACAGGTGAGGTTTACCTGGCCACGCACACATCACCTGGTGACAGCAGCGAGGAAACGCAGCAGCTCCTCAACGACTACCGACACTTCAGACTCACTGCCAAGGTACACTGTGTGTGTGTGTGTGTGTGTGTGTGTGTGTGTGTGTGTGTGTGTGTGTGTGTGTGTGTGTGTGTGTGTGTGTGTGTGTGTGTGTGTGTCAGCTACTGGCAGTTTTATTGAGCCTCAAAGGAACCGATGGAAACATCAGGCCAGTGGATGTAATATGTTAAAGCTGGATCTCTTTTTGCAAATTTAGACTTATTATAACGGACACTCTACACTTCTAAAAGTTTAGATTTACACTTGTTGACCTTTGAACTCCAAGGACCTGACGAGACAGAGAGGGTTTTGCAGTTTTCTTTATAGTGTTGCTAGGCAACCACCGGACATAAACCACAACCTGTACACTACCTGATGGTTAATAGTATAGTTTAAATAAATGCAAACGGCTTACCAGAAATCTAAAGTGCCGCACAAATTTTGTCGGAGCAAAAGTCACCAAAATGACCAAATATGCTTGTAGCATTGGGCGCTTTTCCAAGAATTCAAGGATACATTTATTGTCATTATGCATCAAAGAGTTGCTCTGAGTTTAACTTTCCTCAACTGGAGGCGTTCAGGGCAAAGCTGCAAAAATGCAAGTCGCATAAAGCAAAAAATGCAACATGATCAGCTGTGTAAACGTCAATTTATACTCTAAATGAGACATGAAACACTTAAAGGTATAATATTAATTATTACATGTTATTAATCAATATTAAATCTATATTTAATATATAATATATATTTCACCCTGTAATGTATAGCAACATTAGCCAGACCACACACCAAACAAGATGCATTCTAGCATGTCACATCTGTGGGTGTGTGTTTACTTCCCGCAGCAAACCAAGGAGAAGGTGAAGCTGCTGATCCAGCTGGCGGACAACCTGGTGGAGAAAGGCCACGCCCACGTGACGGAGCTGAAGCGCTGGGTCAGCACGGTGGACCGCAGATACCGCGACTTCTCGCTACGCATGTCCAAATACCAGGAGAGCCTGGAGAGGAGCCTGGGAGTCAGCTCTGAGGTGAGAACACACATCGGACCGCGGCCGCTCCTTTTAAACCTGTTCTTATTTCACATTATTGACAACATTATTGTATTCTCCTTAATGTAGGACAATAAAGACCTGGAGTTGGACATCATCCCCGCCAGCCTGACGGACGACCCCGAGGTCAAACTGCGTGACCCCAACCCCGAGGTCAACGAGGAAAAGAGAAAGTCCGCCAGGAAGAAAGAGTGAGTACAGGAACGAAGGGGAGAACAGAGAGAGAGAGGACAAGTCTGTACACATTGATGCTTCTTATTAAAAATGATGTCATCTAAATTGTGAAACATGCAACACACACACACACACACACACACACACACACACACACACACACACACACACACACACACACACACACACACACACACACACACACACAGACACACCGATGGCAGAGAACAACATCTTCATTTTCTGATTAGTTCCACTTTCTTTTTCTTTTTTGAATTCCCTTTGTTGTCCATTGTGGAGAAGCGAGCCAACACTGACAACAATGCTCTCCATTCAAGCATTACCATTCAAGGATGATGATGAGAGAGAAAGCGTTACCGTGGTGACTGAATTGCACATGTGCTGTATCATGACAGTCACTACAGTGAAAGCCCAAAAGAGGCGTTAGGCAAAGCTTCTAAATGAGCTGCTGAACTACAGGGAAATATTTAGCATCTTGAATTTGAAACAGAGCACAAAATTTCAAAACACAGACACATTATTTAGCAAATAACACAATTTACATTTCCAAATCTCCTCTCTTTTTCTCTTCATGAATTGTCTTGTCTGAAGAAAAGTCTGGGGGGGTGGACATCAAAAACGTTCATGTGGTCACGGAAGCACCAGACACGAAATAGCACCACTTGTATAACTCATGCCGTCTGATCTCTTCTTTGTGATGTTTCCTCTGGAAGTCTGAGCTTTTCTTCTCTCGTCTCAGGTTCATCATGGCAGAGCTGCTGCAGACGGAGAAGACCTACGTCAGAGACCTCCAAGAGTGTTTAGAGGTAGTAAACCTGCTCTGCTTGTCACATTTGGTTTTGACACAACAAATGTTTTTTTCTGACCTAACCTGTCTGTCTGTCTGTCTGTCTGTCTGTCTGTCTGTCTGTCTGTCTGTCTGTCTGTCTGTCTGTCTGTCTGTCCGTCTGTCTGTCTGTCCGTCTGTCTGTCTGTCTGTCAGACGTACCTGTGGGAGATGACCAGCGGTGTGGAGGAGATTCCTCCGGGCATCGCCAACAAGGAGCACATCATCTTCGGCAACATGCAGGACATCTGGGACTTCCACAGCAAGTGAGGGACTGTTTTGTGTCAGTGCTGAGCAGTGGGAATCACCCGATGTTTGTTCAAACTGCTCCTTGTTTCCAGCAAATTTAGACTTTTTTTCTGAAAAAACAGATGTGGAAATTCCATAGCAACAAGCACACGGCATAGCAACAGCCATTTAAGCTCTGAGCTTGTAAGCGAGTAAGTTCAAGAATGGACTTAAAACAAGATCATTGCAGCCATCTTGCACATTTGTCAGCGATTAGCCAACTTTTCTGCAGTGGAGACGCACTTAACTGTTAGAGATTTCTTGTGAAACCCCCCACTAATGTTTTCTTATAGTGTAGATACAAGGGAGGCAAGTGTTTACGGGCATGGTCACACTTGTCTTTTAAATGTGACTTTGTGATCGAATGCACCAGATAAACACATTTCATGTACGCTAAATTCTTTACATTAAATTTATTTTCATTTTTTTACATCTCTCCCTTCCTTGCAGTAGTAGTTTTTTTTTGGTTTTTTTTTCAAGGAAAGTTGCCAATAAAGTTTTGCTAATTTCAGGTGTAAACCTATGTTCCTATACATTTTTCACAATAAAAGTTATTTTGTTATTCAAACCCTTCTATTTTGGGGAAGCAAATTCAGGAAATGTTTGTTTTTCATCTGCAGCAACTTAAGCTTTTACTAAAAATAAATGCACTTTTTGATCTTTTGCTGTGTGCTTTTGTGTTTGTGTTTCTAGTATTTTCCTGAAGGAGCTGGTGAACTACGAGCAGCTACCAGAGGATGTTGGTCACTGCTTCGTCACCTGGGTGAGAGGCGGCCGTTTAATCCAGATGTTGTCAGGACAATATGGCATTTACTTCTGTTCTCTGTCCCAATAAGGAGGGTGGGCATGAAAAGAGAAACACTAATGATCATGTAGAATTTTAAACACCTTCTCCTCTCTTCTCCTGTTTTTCAGGCTGATAAGTTCCACATTTATGTGAATTACTGTAAAAACAAACCAGACTCCAGTCAGCTCATACTGGAGCATGCCGGCACCTTCTTCGACGTGAGTAAACTCTTCATCATTCTGCCACAGATCCGTCTACATCATGTCAAAAACAATAAACTACAAACCTTTTAATCCATCTATTCATTAGAAAAACAGCTATTTCAAGATAAAAATGTCTCATGTGACCACCTCTTTCAGAGAAAACAGACTCATTCTGGGTTACTTCAAAGGGTAACTTTGGTATTTTTTAACCTGGACCCTATTTCCCATGTTTTGTGTCCAAGTAACTAATAGGGACAACAATGTTTGAAATGAGTCCACTGTTAAGGGGGAATGCTGCAGACGGCAGCAGCTAAATGAGCTGCAATTTAATCACCAGGGCAACTTCTCACCATCAGTGTACGTCAACTAAAAGTGTTTGTTTCTGCCACTGACTCAGATTATTATTATAAGTGTCTGACAACATTATGGAAAGAGCCCTACAGAGACATAAAAGGTATTTTTCTATTACCTGTTTGCTGTTATGTGTCTCGCTCTGAGAAGAACGAGTTTTGAAATCTTATGTTGCATACACATTGTTTAAATCAGCTAAATATTCAGCCATGACATTGAATATATATTTAGATAACACTAAGCTACACTCTCCTCTCTCCAACTCTCACTCACGTTTCCACTGTTGTCTTCCGGCAGCAAGTCATATGACACAAACAAACAGGCCCGATCGAGTGAAAGGTGGAGCGAAAGGTTTTATTCCTCCAATCTGAAACCGTTGTCTCCATTAGTCACTTAGAGACAAAAACAGAAAAATACAGATGTTACCCTTTAAATCCTATAAACAATAAATGAAAGTAATACTTGCTCCTGTGACGTTTCTCTGATAACTGAAGCAGTATCCTGTATCATGATAAAGGTGTTGCTTCAGTGTAAAACACAGCTGTTAACCAACAAGGGCTTGACTCAGGGAATCTGTTGTGATGGATGCTGAATGTGGAGCCCGAACAAGATAAACAGGACTCCAATCCATCATTTAAATGAAGCACTGCTGTGGGAGATTGCTCAGATATGGAAGGGGAATTAGTTGTGTGCAGCTGCAGGTTTCTAATTTCCCTGATCCGTCAGCAGGTGGTGCTATTTGGTCATCACAAAAAAATGTTTAGATTTCCACCAGCAACATCATGCTGAATTGACCATTTAACATTTATGACAATTGCATTTTTTTTAGATGTAAGTTAAGTTTTTGCTGTAATGTCGTCTCTGTGTGTTGAAACAGGACATTCAGGTGAGACGTGGACTGGCTAACTCCATCTCCTCCTACCTCATCAAACCAGTCCAGAGGATCACCAAGTACCAACTACTGCTTAAGGTAGATACATATACACCCGGGGCTCATGGGATATGTAGTCTAAATGTGCAGATAAACCACACAAATGATGATCTATGTAAGTGAGGTTTTGGTGCTCTGTTGACGTCCTCTCGTGTCCCCCTGCAGGAGCTCCTGTCGTGTTGTGAGGAGGGTAAAGGGGAGATTAAAGACGGTCTGGATGTGATGCTCAGTGTTCCTAAGAGAGCTAATGATGCCATGCATCTCGCCATGATGGAGGGTAAGAATCTGTCCATACTGCTGTATAGTTATGATAAAGTTGTCAACATTTATTCTTTTCTTATTACAATTTATTACATTTGTCTGGATAAGGATTTCTTACCTCTTAAAGTGTTTTTCTTTCTTAAATTTAATCAATGAATATCTTTTTATTCATTTTAATCATCATACATTTGTTTTATTTCCTAATTAATGTCTGTGTTCAGACTTTGAGCAGCTTTGTTGATATTAAAGGGGACATATCATGCTCATTTTCAGGTTCATACTTGTATTCTGGGTTCCTACTACAACATGTTTACATGCTTTAATGTTGAAAAAACACACTTTTTGTCATACTGTCCGTCTGATATATACCTGTATTCACCCTCTGTCGGAAACGCTCTGTTTTAGTGTCTTTGATCTCCTGCAGCAAATGTTCCCACTGTGGGACTAATAAAGGATTATCTTATCTTATCTTATCTTATCTTATCTTATCTTTAAGACCAAGGCAGCCCAGAAAAAAGGGAATTTTTCATGATTTGTCCCCCTTTAAGTCTTGGTCCTCCTCTTCCTCAGGCTTTGAGGAAAACCTGGAGGTGCAGGGCGAGTTGATCCTGCAGGACAGCTTCCAGGTCTGGGATCCACGCTCGCTGATCAGGAAGGGGCGGGACCGACACCTCTTCCTGTTCGAGTTCTCCTTGGTCTTCAGCAAGGAGATAAAAGACTCGGCTGGCAGAACCAAGTACCAGTACAAGAACAAACTACTGGTGAGAGTGTGTGTGTGTAACTTGACCGCTTCCATCTGCTCTTTCTAATTTGTGTGAGTGTTTGCATGTGAGAATAAATACAGTATGTTTTATTGGAACAGAGTGTTGGCTGTCATCAGCTCACATTTGTGATTATTGTATATTTTTCCTTCCTTGCTGCCCTGCAGACGTCAGAGTTGGGGGTGACGGAGCACATTGAGGGCGATCCGTGTAAATTTGCTCTGTGGGCAGGAAGAACCCCCTCCTCTGATAATAAAACGGTGCTAAAGGCAAGTTAAACATTTAATTTAAATGAAACAAAGTTCTCTGTTGTCTGTAAATAGTGGTTTACTATTCACGATGTGTCGCCGTGTCTTAATAACAGTACTTCTGCTGTTTCCTCTCCAGGCATCCAATATGGAAGCCAAACAGGAGTGGATTAAAAACATCAGGGAGGTGATCCAGGAGAGGATGACTCACCTGAAGGGAGCGCTTAAGGACCCTATTCATCTGCCTAAAACACCAGCAATGACCAAACCCAGGAACAACACTAAGAGGTAAACAAGGACACACAAACATCATTTACACCTTTTATGAGAAAAATAGATTTTTTTGGTGTTGAAGAAATGCCTCAGGAGGTTAAATTGTCAGAAACTCACTTCCAGTAGAGCTGGAAGGGGAAAATATAGTTAATTAAGGACATAATGATGTATTAGTATTTTTATACAAATGAAGTGCCAGTGTCAATATGTTTCTCTTCCCAAACACAACTGTCCTTTTTTATACACCTCTTCTTTTTAAACCTTCCCTGCAGGGATGCAGAATTTCACACACACAACTGATTGTCAATGACTACTTTTACATGCAGAATAATATTCAACATTCTTTTAGATTATAGCAATATTCCTTTTTTTGATATGAGACACGTAAACAACATTTTCTTTTTGGATCTTTCAAATTTGGCCCTTTTCCAAATGTAGTATTTTTCGATCAAGACATGTGAGATATGCGTCTCAATAGGTGGTTTTACCGCAGATTGCAACCAACATTTTCTACGTCCAGCTGTGTGCATTGTACTCAAACCAACCAGCACAGTTTGCAATGCTGGGAAAGAGAGGACATAGCCGTAGGACTACTTCATGAAAGCGTATTTTCGTTAAAGTAATTATTAGCGGTACATTTATTTTCATCAGCCATGTAAACAGCTTAGTAGGAATATTGTCTTTTTGCAATAAGGGTATAAACCAGAATATGTTGTGCATGTAAACGTAGTCATTGATTGAGTAAGTAAATTCAGTGAAATGTACAGCCAAGGATTCCTGGGATTTGGGGACTTGACTCTTTTGTACCTCATTGTTGCCATAACTAGAACCATCATCACTGTAAACGGGGGAGCCATATCATCGTGGTTAAAAGCTTCAGCTCAGCAGATTGAAACATTTCTAAGATTGAAAACAGTGAGAGCAGGAGTGGTGAAGTGTTTGTGTTTGCCAGTGATTTAAACTAACACACTCTTATTGTGTGCGTCCAGGGACGGAGGTGAAGACGGAGACAGTCAGGGAGACGGCAGCAGCCAACCGGACACCATCTCCATCGCATCCAGGACGTCCCAGAACACTATGGACAGCGACAAGGTAGGAAAACACACACTTTTTAACCCGTCGAAGGGATGAAGAGGAGTCGAAGGAAGCTGATCGCTGATGAACCGCAGCTGGATCAGCGCTACAGGGTCTCCCAGGCATCTATAAGGGGGCAGAAGCAGGGGCTGTGCATTTGCCAGTGGCAGAAAGACTGTGTTTGTGCACACGTGTGTTCTCTTACATACCTACTTGCAGCACCGTGTGTGTGGGAGTGCATTAAGCTTATCCTTAAGTTTACGTTGATGAGTGTGTATGAGAAGAATACAGCAATGTCACAATGTGAACAGAGGAGCAGTCAACCATGAAAAACCTGTTCAGGTTGTGTGCAGGCGTCTGTGCTGAACCCTCCTACCAACCAGCCTCTCGCATCCAAGTAAGGCCATCTTTAAACTTTCATTAAGACGAGCAATGAGGACGCAAAGTGCACAAATGATAAGTGAAAGCACTAGCTGGTCACATTTGTTTGTTTGTTTTTAAATAAGGGGTATGCACTCTAAACTACCTTTTATTAGTTGTTTAAGAGCAGGATTTCACCCTTTGTCTGGCCTGGTGCTCTTCCTGTGCTTACAACCTACTCTGCACTATTTTAGTACTTTCTGATACATTACATGTTTTTGGAAGAAGTCAGGCAAACCAATTCTAACTGGGCAACTTCATTTGAATTTGTAAATTGGATGTTTGCTGAATTACAGAGAGACTCCCAGTGTTTTGTTTAAAGGTCTTTCATTTGCAAATAAACAACAAAACATTAAATTCACAGATTTTTGAATGGAGTTTGGTGTAGCAGTTGTTTTGGTGGTTCTGTTTCCACACTGCTTGTTCTCCAATATTACTACAGTACTCCCCTTTTCACTGCTTTACACACACACACACACACACACACACACACACACACATCAATTTCCACACATCCACCCACACAGATGTCAGACATGGCCACCCACTGTAGTGTTACACAGAGTGGCCTTTTCACCAAGCAACCCCACGCCTACACACGACCCTGCCTCTAAATGTCAGCAACACACACACACACACACACACACACACACACACACACACACACACACACACACACACACACAGGCTCTTCTTCACTAAATCAGAATGGCCTTAGCAGTGCAGCTTGTGTGTATCACTTTTCTTTCTCATGTTTTGTCTGTTCATCTATAGCTGTAGATCATATTAATAACATGCACATTAGAGTTTTTCTGATAAAGATAAAGCCTTAAATTCTGACTCATGTATCAGTGAGTACACAAGTCTTTGCACTGATCCAATGCCATGTTATCATGTCCTTTGTTATCTGCATTATGCCACACAAGAACAACAACATGTGTCACTTGATCTATGCATCCTGCCCGATCAGTACTGAGCATGTGCAAACTACCACTACACACCTGTGGTTAAGCACTCTTGTGCACCCTATTGTTTACCTGATAATGCCACATTGTGAACAGCAAATATGTGTTGACATTAGCTGTTAGCAGCTGGTGGGCAGCACAGTCTTGCTCTGCTAAACAACGGAGCTAACGGTAACGGAGGTTGCATTGAGTTACGTTATGATGCATTAAAACTCAATTAAATAGAAATGAGTTATGGGCTGAGATAAATGATAGCGTTATCCTGACATGTTTAAATGGAATATTGTGAAACACTTTTTGTTTAAATGAAAATAGGCAAGTTTAAGCCTCTGAATCAGTATTGGGTGTATAAAAAAAATGGTATCAGAACATCTCTAATGCACATCCAGCTTTTCTAGACTTTGCATATGTGATTGTGATTATTTTTTGCATTTTTTCCGTGTTGTTCCCCTCACCTCTTCCTGTCCGATGAAAACATCCCCGTGAATTTTTCCAGCCTTTTTTTTTTTTTTTTTTTTTTTTTTTTTTTTTTTTTTTAGAGTGTGGGTGTGTTGCTGTTCTCGTCCAGTTTATTGTTACTAGGATGTAGAAAGACTCTTTCTATTTGTGGATCCTCCTCTTCTGTTTTTCCTGAAAACATCACAGGAAAAAAAACAAGTTCCTACATTTTGTTTGGATACGTTTCATATTTCATATGCTGATACAGCAAAGCCCGGCTTTAACTGTTAGCTGCATCTCTTGGATGCTGTTTATTTTTTTACTGTAACTTTATATCCGGTTGTAACTGTTATTTATTAGACTTTACACGGCAAGCTTTTTTGTAATGTGCCAACAGAATAAGAACTTGGCAGCATACAGGACAGTGCTGGTACTACGGAGTAAACTGACATAAAAAAATCCCTTTTGATAAATTGTCATCTTCCTTTTCCATATCCTATGTGTGTGGCGGTAATTTACTTATCCTAACTCTAATTATCTTTTCCTCAAGTACAAATTTGAGGTGGTTAACTGCGTTGTCATTGGATACCTGTCTGGCTTGAGGGATTACTGTATTATTTTTTTCACAGGAGTATTATGGAAGCGTGCCAGTACTCTTCATCAAAGTGAAGGGCGGTGGTGCTCACCTCTTTTTGTTCAGTTCCCATGACTCCTCAGGCCCTCTGGGGCTTTATCATAAATTAGGTCCAATTTATTGTGTAGTCAAGATAGAGGTGTTTGTTGAGTTATCTGATCAGGTGTGTTTGTTTACCGCGGAGCCACTCTTAAGGTGCACTCTGGGTTCAATTTCTCTCTACAGAGGCTTTTCAATCCAGCTTTGTGGAATAAACACTGTTGGTTTCACCCCGAGTCAGCAAATATTAAGTAGTAGAAGCTTTGCTGTTTTTCCTTTTACCAGATTAGTGTGTCAAAACTAAACATGAAACAGTAGGAAAGCTGAACATTTGACAGGTGGAGCTTTTGGGCGTTTTTTAAAATAGAGGCAGAATAGCAACGGTGGAGTGTCTGGGGATTTAAAAACACGACATTTTTCCAGTTGTGAAATGTTCAGTGAGTCATAATCAACTGGGGGGTGTGAGAGGAACAAGTCACTGTACATGTGAGAGAGCCCAAACTGGAAGCAATGCTTTACACCTTAACTATTTTTATTTATTGGAGAAAAAAAGGCATTTCATACAAGGTTAAAAATGACTTTTTTTTAAATGACTATACTACTTTTGCACATGAAGAAAAATACAATGTTTCTTCTATAATGTGATGATTTAGGTAGACTGTTGGTTCTCTAGATTGTCAGTATGTTCCACCTCTAAACAAGAACCCTGATCTTTCAAAGTTTAGGGTATTGATCAGTTTGACTGCAAATACCCCCTTTTTCTTCCAGTGGATAATGGTTGTTGTGTTTTCCTAAATTTCAGTGTTAATCCATTAATTCATGACTCAATCTGTATAAACGGCTTCATTTTTCCTCCTCACCTCTCCTGTTTCCCATAAACATCTTCGTACCTCGCCCCCGTCTGTCACACCTTTCTAGATGAACACACCCACAAATTAGTTGCTCTCTTTACAATCCGACTTTTTCCTTTCTCAATTTTCACACACACTCACACACTCACACACTCACACTCTCTCTCTCTCTCTCTCTCTCTCTCTCTCTCTCTCTCTCTCTCTCTCTCTCTCTCTCTCTCTCTCTCTCTCTCTCTCTCTCCTACACTATAATAACCCAACATTGGCAGAGTCAGATGTTCCACTGTGTGTGTGTGTGTGTGTGTGTGTGTGGGGACAGGCTGGTAAGCTACTGTTCTCTGGTGGTTTGTGGAGAAGCTTTATAGGACGAATGCCTCCTTTTCCGCCTCTTTTTTTTCTCTTGGTCTCTTCGAGTTTTTCCTGTTTGCCACTTGCCTTCTCTCTCTGTCAGCTGTTCTTCCTCAACAGAAAAACAGAGTTTGTTATCATGCTAATATTGTCCAGTAGAGCAGTGTAATCTTTAATAGTTGGAACCATCTCCATTAATGTCTGACATTTAGCAGCACTTCCGGCAGATTGATCTTCCTCCTGAAATGGTGAAATGACAATCTTTTCTTTCTCTCTTCATGTGGCAGTCGTTAAGCTATTATAGCAATAAGCTATTTTATTGAGTTTCCTTTCAGCTTAATGCTCTGAGTGAATATGAGTGGCCACTGGTAAACAGTTACGCAATGCATGTGTCTAGGGTTTTTATTGTGGAAGGTAGGAACTGAAGGAGTGGATCTGTTCTGCGTCGTCTTTGTCAATGTTTAAAGGAGTAATAAAGTTTGCCGGCTCGGCTCGAAATACCAAGCCGGTACTTTTTATCGACACGAATGGTTGATAACTTTATTCGTGGTGCGAAAACTTAAAAGAATCAACCTTGTTCTGACAAAAAAAAGATTGTATTAATGTTCTGTGTGAAAGTATTTGTGACAAAAACAACAGCTCGAAAAGATAATTTGACGTAAAGGGCCTTCAGGAACTGCTCCAAATTTGGCACCAATGTCGGCTATGACTCAGGGATGAACTGATAAGATTCATGAGGTCAAAGGTCACGGTGACCTCAGAAAACATGACATGACAAATTCACACGTTATGACATTTTGGAGAGACATGGATGTGAAACTGCAACTTCTTTGGTTGGCGGAGGCATTAAACAGCGAGGCATTATTCACGATTTTTTTTTTAAATTAATTCAGCTCTGTATGCCAGTATATAACATCTAAAATGACACAGTGATAATAATGTGCTTCCCTTAATCTTTTAACAGCGATATTGGAGGCGTTTGGTAGGAATAAAAACCCCTTGATGTACACAGTGCTCCAATGTTTTGACAGTTTACTCCTACACTAATCATTGATTTTAAAGACCCTCAACATCAATCTGAAAGTCAGAACTTAACCAAATAGTCATGGTTTTAGTTAAGCCTAATGTTAAAACAAGAAAAGTGATGTGTTCTCACCAGAAAAACAGCACTGATGGCTTGTTCAAGCAACTTGTTTTTGCATTTTCCTGTCAAATGACCTCCTGCGGTCATGTGAGTAATGAGTGCTCTCTAATTAGCAAAGGTGGAAGAAGCAAAAGTTCAAGGCCAATGGTTTTGACATTAGAAACCATAATTTGTGACCTTTTTTTCCCCACCAAAATTCCATATTTTATTTTATCCATGAAGGCATGGCCCTTAACTGCACCATGAGAGATGGCAGATCAGGAGGGCCACTGTCCAAATACTTGCGGACAGCTCTATCCTCGTAAACATGATGCGAGGATATACGTTGTGTGATGATTTGTTGAGTCTGTTCTATAGCGTCTCTTTTAGCTCTGTGACGTTGAGTGGAGTTATGTCTTTCCTGTGACGATTCTCGGTGCACTGACTCAGCTGTGGTTCGGTCTGTGGTCTTCATGTTATTTAAAGCGTCGTTCCGGCGGTCGATAGCTTGGCAGCCCGCATGGCTCCACCACGACCTCGTAGGTCGGAGGATAAACACTTTTTTTTTTTAGCATCCGCCTTGGGTTGGAGTAAAACTGTGTGTTTTTGCTGTGAGCCAGAACCAATAAACCATACTAGTACATTACTCCTGTTAGATTGAATATGCATCACTAACATTGGAAAGGGGGCTCACCATTGGCTGAATCCATTATTTATCCCTGTGCCTTTAATAAATTTAAACAATATGAGACGCCTGTCTTGAGTTGTTCATGTTTCTGCTCGGAAGTTAAAAGCCCAGCTGACACAGATGTTTAAAAAAACATATTTTCTTACTTCTTGTGTCAGTTTATGTTTGTGTGTTGGTTGGTCCACCACTTCAGTCCAGACTCAAATATCAAAAGAACTTTTGGATCAATTGCCATTAGATTTAATACAGATATTCATGGTCCCCAAAGGATGAATCCTAGCGACTTTGGCGATCCCTTCACTTTTCCTCTAGTCCTGCCTTGTGGTTGACATTTGAGTGAAATGTCATCAAGCTACAAACAATCATGTTTTCTTCAGGATGAACCATATTAAAGATAAATGCTAAATGTTAGCATGTTATCATTGTCATTAGCAGCAGCCCAGGATTGACCCCGAACAAGATCTATATGGCCTGAATCTACTCAGGATGTAAGTTCTGGCTCAGACTGTCTCTCACCCTTCACAGCCGACGCATTTGCCTCAAACACATTTATACTTCCAAATGAATAATTGCAATCGGACGTAAAAAAAAAAGGGCAATTTGCACTTCGGCAAAGCTGTATGCACTGTTATAGCATCTGCACAATATCTTTAGTCAATCTGACCTTAAGACAGCGTTGCAAATGATGCCTCTTGGTCTTGTTTGAGCGTAACTTTTCAGTATCTTTAGCAGGAAAAAATTAAATGCCATTTAATTTCCATTGTTTAGTTGGCAGCACAAATATGAGAGATTCGTATATCAAACCTCAGCAAATTAAACAAAACTGTCTGCATGGCATTACAAATATATGTACATGACAAAATGTTTTTTCTTGTACTTTGGGTGCACTGACCCTGTAATTAGGAACCGCCAGACCACAATTAAGACCCAATTTCCCTCTGGTTTCACATGTTTTTAATATCCCATAGGGTACGTTGAGGATAACTTAATTCCATGTGATATACATGTGATATATTGGGCATTGCTGTCACATGAAAGTGTCTAAAAGTAGTTCTGCTGTTGGTCACAGGCCAAATCAAAAGGGGAATCCCCCTTTTTTTTGTATGTATTGAATCAAAATATGCATGGGTGCTAAAAACAGAGGCAGTGTTTGAGAGAAACACATCTGGCTTTAATACATCTTTATGCTTGCTGATTAAGTGTATTGATAAAGTATTGGCTTTTACTTGCAAAGGTTTTATTGCATTTGCAGTAACAAACGTAGTCCAAGAAGCTCAGCCCCGACACAGAGCAGAGGAGATGCTGTAGTGTGATAATAAATAACTTCAAATCTTTAAAAAGTACCGCTTAAAGAACTAGTAACATCCAAGCTTATCAATTCTATTTTTTTTTTTATAATTTAGCCCCGACCGTGTTTTAATACTAGATTTCGGTACCCATCCCTACATAAGTGCAAATAAAATAAAACGCTGTACCTTTTGATTATTTTGGAGAAAATAGACGTATAAATCGATGCATAAACACCAGCGGGACACAAGAACAAGCGTCTCTTTCCCTTTCTGTATAATCTTATATAATGCAAAAAGCAATGGCAGAATCAGCTGAAACTGACCAATCGCAAGTCGCGTAGCAATACGCATTATGACGGCTTCCATGAGGATCTTTGTTTTTTTGCATAATTTGAAGCAAAACGTTTTTTTTTTACTTTTGACAGAAACACCTACCTGTCCATTTTATTATTCACACTTTCCTAGAGGTGAGAAAAACTCATGCTGGATGTAAGTGAACGTAACATAAAGAAATACATCTATCAATATAAGTACTTAACAAGTTAAGTTTGACCACTCCTGTTGAGTAAATAGTATCATGTATTGTGCTTTTTAACGTGTTTCCAGCATACGGATGCAACACTGTTGCAACAGCGGCTAGCAATTGTTTACGTGTGTGTGTTTGTTCTCATGAATCAAATGCATTCAGTGTCGGGTTCAGACTGAAGCCGTACCGTAGCCATCTGCTGGTCATATGACTTTTATGTCTCACACACACACATTGAGTTGCATTCATTTCAGTAATTTAACCCCTACCTTACCTTAACCTAACCTAACCTAACCTTAAACCAAGTATTCGTCCTAAAATGTAATGATTTAAATTATAGGGTCTTGGATTTTGTTCCCATAAGGAATGTGAGTCCCCACAATGTGACTGTGTAAATGGATTCATGTCCCCACAACACAAGTAAAACATAAACACACACACACCCACACACCCACAAGGAGTCCTGGAAAGTGTTTTGTACCCCAGTAGCTTCCAAGGAGTGAAATAAATGTCAACACACACACACACACACACACACCAAGCAGAGTGCCGTACCAATCTAATACAGAGCTATGGCTGTTTGCTCAGAGAGAGAGAGAGAGAGAGAGAGAGAGAGGGTGAGACAGAGTGAGACAGAGTGAGGGCGTGTTTGTGTGTGTGGCAGAGACACAAACGAGGGAGTTGTCAAAGACGGAGTGAGGAAGACAGACAGAGAGAGAGAGACAGAAGAGGAGCGACATGCCAAAGTGGATGAGCTTTAAACTGTTCAAAGAGAGCAGCAGAGTGAGTACAAACTCCTGTGCAGTACTACTACAGCAGCTCAGATATACTTTGTATATTAAAACACAGTTGGCATGCTTATCTCAAGTACTTTGCTGAATTTTTCTGTCATAGAATATAATGAAATAGAAGGTTACTTATGCCTTTTTAGATGCTGGTAGAAACATGACCTCTGATTTTGTCTGTGTGGTAAACGAAAAAAGCGATTCGGTCACAATAATGAGGTACTTCTACAATAGACACACTATACTACTCTTATTTGTATGTTGATAGAACTAATCCTGAATGTCTTTTAATTGCACTCAATCATCTGCTTTGACTTGATTTTTCTGCATGAATGAAACTGCTGAGAGAAAACGCAGCTGGTGTGCTGTCAAGTTCTGTGATCTTTCACTGAGGAGTCCTTTGATGTTGACCTGCTAGATTGAAGAAATCAGTTTTCTATGATGTAACGACAGTTGTAAAAAGAGCAAAGTCTATGTGCAGTCATCCTCCTGCAACTGTTAAGAGTTATAAAGGATCGAATTTCTTCATTTGGGTTTCTGAAATCTGAGAAAAAGTGTTTTGAGGTTTGGTTTGCTGGTGAGGTTTGGTCATTGATTCAGATGCTAATCCAGATCATACGTGCTGTTGACTTTCACTTAGCGTGTCTTAAAAGCTGGCCTGCAGGAGGGAGTGTGTGTGTAAGTGGGTAGGTTAATGGTTAAACTGTGTGTGTGTGTGTGTGTGTGTGTGTGTGTGTGTGTGTGTGTGTGTGTGTGTGTGTGTGTGTGTGTGTGTGTGTGTGTGTGTGTGTGTGTGTGTGTGTGTGTGTGTGTGTGTGTGTGTGTGTGTGTGTGTGTGTGTGTGTGTGTGTGTGTGTGTGTGTGTGCCAAGCAGACAGACAGGAAACGGGTCATTAGCTGCAACAGAGAGGAGGACGAAATAAAAAGTGAGCGTCTAGAAGCCAGTTTTATTCAGATTAGAGTGCAGCCGCACTGGATAAACGCTGTGAATACTGTTATTCTGCTGACTAAACGCACCACACTCCCTCCTGTCATATCTGTAATAGCACATTTGACTGTTACAAAAAGGACACAGGGTAGCATTTTGGAAATCTGTAAATGACCTGATATTTCAGAATTTCTCTTTATGTTTTTTTTTTTCGTTTTGTAAAATTGAGGTGTTGGCTGGTTGACCGCCATATGCAAAACAGAGCTTAATGATACAGTATCCTTTAGAGTTAAGAGTTATTGCTTAATTCCATGCGTGTAAATTATGTTCCTGCAGCAAAAAATGATATTTTTTTGTATTATCATTTGTTTTTTTGTCATAATTTTTGCCATAAAATCATTTGTATATATTAGATTTCTGCATAAAGAGATATTTGACTTCCTGAAGCCAGAAAACATCAAAATAATTACACAGTCAACTCGTATTGCTGGCTTATAGAGTTATCAATTCTGCTTCTTTATAAATCTAGAAAACACAGAGAAACATTATCATCCCATCATCAGCATATTGACGATTAGGAGTTTGTACAGATGTCTTGGTTGTCATTAGAGTGCATTGTAACAGCAGAGTATTACACCTCCGTGTTTTAAAGCCTCGACAGCATGCTGGTGATTGAGTTGTTTGCACTAATAATAAAAAAAACAACTTTATTTATAGATCACCTTTTACACAAGGGTAAATGCATGATAAAATTAGACAGCAAGTAAGTGATGTAATAAGTACATTAAAACAATGACTTAACAATAACAATGAACGAATTAGTTACATTAATTATAAGCCAAATTAAATGAATAGGTTTTCAGCTGTTATTTAAAAAAATATATTCTTATGGCTCTTGTGGATGTTTTATAATTCTGTGCAGGTTATTTGCATTTTTTGCATTGTATTCTGCTGTGTTGCACATGAGAGCAGCAGGCCGTCTTATTGGTCGAACTGGTTCCTGTGCAGCCGCTCACTTTGCCTGTGGATCATGACATAATGTATTAGAGCTGAACTTTAAAATCTTCACTCTATATATACAGCCAGTATGATTGCCGTGCTGGTTCCACTGGTTTCTGTGATGCTCTTTTGCTTCAGAACACCAAACACTTGTTCATAGATTTTACCCATAAACCCATGATAACCAACAATGCAGCATCAGAGCCTAAACATGTGATCAGAACGGAGCATCAGGAGCATCTTCTAGTCATGCTTGTGCATTAGTGACACTGTAGTCGTCTGTACTCTCTCTGTAAACAACTGCTTTGTTTGGACTGCTTTGTATTTCCGGATGTGTCCTGAACAGTTCTACAGTGACACATTAACCCTCACCTACTGAGGGTTTAAGAAATGGAAAGAAATCAAAGTATGTTTTTAGGCTGGGCAGAGATCAAGATGACGTATGTTAGAAGTTACCTACTATTCAGACTTGGAACAAGAGGGATTTTTCCATGGGTTTGACTCCATGAAGATAAGATAAGATAATCCTTTATTAGTCCCGCAGCATAGGGTATAGTGCACACAAGAGACATAGTAAAAAGACAAGATACAAATAAAATGAAATAAAAAACAAGTATTGTAAATACTTATATTTTTCTCTACCTGAAACACAAAAACACCTTTACGTATTGCAGAGGCATCTCTTGCATTAGATGAATGTATTTACCACTCTGTAGGCTTCATATATAACTTCGTGTTCATACTGCAGAGCAACGTTTTATTACATTTTACACATATGCTGATTTGCGTCATTTCTTATGGATCGGCAGTAAATTTAAATTTGACAACCAAACCGCACTTTATCTTTTAACAGTTCACAGACATTGTTTGAATTAAAAATCCTGGTAACAGACTCTGTGCAACGGCTTAAAAACTGCTAGCTCTTTTATCATTTAAAGCTGTAACAAAGTCTCTGGATAATATTTATTTGTCTAAATTAACGTTTCAGGAACTAGAATGGTAGAAAAGTCACGCTGCTCTGTTAAGAAATATCATCATGTGTATCTTCTCCTTATTAGTTTCTTAATTGTCTCCACAAAATGTTTATTTTTATCATCTCTGCAAAATGATCAATGTCAACATGTTTCATTGGCAAGAAAGCATGACATTGTGAACTTTAGATCTTTGTTGAATATTGTAAAAGTGAAATCTGACTTGAAGACCGAACATAAACTTGGTTCTCTGGTGTTGAAGTCAGGCGCTGCAGTGAAAGAATATGGCACTAACTTCTTGAATTGGAACAGAAAGTTGTGAGTGAATTGAAGTTTTTTAAATGAGTTTCATATGAGAGTTATTCCTTGGAGACGGGGTTGGTGGTCGCTGACTGATCAAAAACATATTTCCACATAAGCATGCGCTGTCACTACTGCTTATGTCAGCAATTTTCACTCCCTGGCAAACGTTTTGTGTGCGTGAGACAGAAGGAATATGACAGATTTTTAAAATTAATTGTAATCTCCATTACCCGCTTTAAAGAGTAAAGGGAGTATTTACTTTCCTCTTGATTTGTTTTTTGTGTAATTTATATATTATTTTACAATCTTATGTTATTTTCATCTGCTTTATCAAACATGTTTTATATAAGTTCTTGGTTTAAAGGTATGATGTTTTTGAACAAAATAAGAAAGCAACAGTTTCAATAATATAAATGTGTCTCTCAGATATTTAGTTTTGCACTGAACATAAAAAGCCAAATGAAATATGGACTAGAAGTTCTTGGAAAACTGGTGAATCTTAAGTTGTGACATCACGCAGCACTAATGACTGTAGCCGAAGTTTAACCAATTAAAGCATCAGAGAATTTTCAATGACTTTGCTGCTACTTCTGTCACCGTTTCACTCATAAGGAACCAAATGAAGGCTGATGTGGTTCATTTAAACATCTGTAACTCAAGTTTCCCATTCGTTCTGCTGTTAAAGGAGGCGATATTACATTACATTACATTACAGTCATCTAGCAGACGCTTTTATCCAAAGCGACTTACAATAAGTAACTCGCTTTGGATAATGTGTGTGTTGACACATATGACCATCACAAACTGCCGCGTGCATGTGTGTGTGTGGTTTCAGTGCCCAGATATGGTCACATGACAGTAGAGCTGCAAGACACACCCTCAAACACACAGAGCGTCAGATTAGAGACGTGAGAGACGAAACCATGTCTCTTAAGTCTCAACGTTTCAGCTTTTTTAAATGAAAGTCTTGTTTTAATGTTAATGTTCTATTTCACCCACAAAGGGGCATGTCGTCCTGCAAATAAAGTTTACTATACTTTAAGAAAGAATTTAGAAATGCAACATTTTCACAAGATGGCACCAGACAGATGGCTAGTTTGACTTTTGACTTTACATTTTACACATTATGGATGGAGAGTGGACCATACAGGTGTTGGTTTTGCATTATTATTGCACATTTGCTACCGTTGAGTGACCTTGTTCTCAAACCATGTTTAAATCCAAACAGGGATGCCAAATGTTGTCATTAGTTACCAGTCTGATTAGCTCTTATAGACATATTATCCTATGCTTTATCCTATGCTTTATTAACGAGAGGTGACAATCAAGATCTTTCGAAATCAGATGTTAGATTCAACCAGACCTGCCCAATCAGATGCAGCACTCTATTTGAACAGGCTTCCACAGCCATGGCTCTACGTAACGGGGCAACAAAACGGAGCGAACTCAATTCTTGTTAGTGCGTGAAGGTTCGGTGACGTCACCTTTCCCAGTATAGCTCCGTAGCCTGAGCTGAGCTCTAATCAGCCAGAATAAGTGACAACACCTGCGTGGGGGCTGCAGGGCCTTCTGCAAGTGTGTGTGTGTGTGTGTGTGTGTGTGTGTGTGTGTGTGTGTGTGTGTGTGTGTGTGTGGCCATCTGTCAGGTTTAAACTCACCTGCACCTTGTATAGAAACAGGGGTCCTTGTTGCTAGGAGATTTTTAGCCTGACAACGAGCAACCTGCTTACACACAAACATTAACATACATTCACACACATGCTGACATTTTCCAAGACAATGAGTGTGAGGGAGATGGCTTGATTTACATCCTGGAGCCACTTTTGTGTCATTACACATAGATTTATCTTTTACTTTTAGTGTCTAATAGTCAGTTTTCTTTAAATGGACAGAAGTTTGGCTGCAGTGTCAAAGAGAATTGTAGGATTGTTTTCATTCACTGTTGTAGTGTAACTTACTAGACCCAGAATGTTCCAAACACACAAAAATGATTGTGATGGTTGATTTCTACCCTTACTGCACTCAAAACACAAGTCGAACCTGAATGAGGAAAAAATAAATTATAAAAAAATAGTCTTTAAATCAATTTTTTGTTGAAAAAAAATCTCTTTTTTTACTTTAATGAAAGGTTAATACATTTTGAATAAAGTCATGATTGAAAACACATCACATGTTTGTATCGGCCTTGTCATCACTATTCAGAATATCCTCAATTCCTGAAATACCTCCAGAGAATACTATGTTCACAGCCTCCTTAGTTAAATACTCTGTGTACATAATCAATATGATGTTTTGAAAGCAGATTGTTTCAGTAAAAAAATCAAATCAGGACAGTCAGAATAAGACAAAACAATTTTCCCTGTTTCGATTCCGGTGACATTCAGATCCACCAACCATTCCAATAGACAGATGTATAAAAAGAATATATATATATATAGTAAAAAAGTCGGACAGAAATCTTTTTATGTACAAAACTGTTACTTTTCAGAAAATGAAACAAAAAAAAAAACATTGTTTTAAATAGTTGAACACTGAGGCACTGAATTCATCTATTTGATGTTATTTATTTATATTGGTTGATATGAGTCCCACATCTGCAAATACAAAATGCTTTTGTCAGACAGACTCATCTACAGCTTTTTCAGATGACGTTTTGAGAATAAACATCGGCTCAGTTTGATTGTGACGCCACGAGTGAGAGGCTGGAAATGTCCCAAAGCAGATCCAGGAGATGTGCTGTTATGTCTGAAATACACTCTGCAGCAGAGTGAACGCAGTCATCAGCTGACGGTGTGTTTCTACAGCACACAGGCGTGCAGGTCACTTCAGTCCAGGAAGCTTTATCAGTGAGCCTGTTTGTTTTCAACACACATAACCTCTGAAATCCCCAACAATCAGCTGGATTGGTTCCGTTACCTTCTATGTTCGTAAATATATGTTGTTTAATTGGGAGTAAAGGTCAACACACCTCAGGAATATGACGTCTTCTTTATCACTAGTGTGTGTGTGTGTGTGTGTGTGTGTGAGTGTGAGTGAATTCACTCTTTATATAACAGGTTTATTAAGCCATTAAGACCCTTTATGACCAAAACTGTTGTTTGCATATTTAGTTTGTTTTGCTTTCTGTCAATCTGCGTCAATGAAAACTTCTGACCGAGTTAAAGTCTGCTCCAATATCTCCAATATCTATATGTTTCTGCATACAGCTGCAGAGTCCACATCTAAGTTAAATTGCATAGCGAGTTTATATACGTTTAGATGTTTGAATTGTTGTGGATTTGGTTAACTTCATACACTTTAAAGCCCCAGACAACATATTTTTATTTCCTTTTAATGGGAACATGGTGTTTTAAATGGTTTTGGTTGTTTCACTTGAGTTTTTCTTTTTTCACCCTTTCTGGTTTGGAGTGTGCGAGGCTCATTTGAAGAAAGATGATGTCATGTGTGTACCAATCAGGATTTAGAAATACTAACTATTTAACTGTCAGTTAAATCAGACTACTCCCACTCAGCCATGAGTATTAAAGGGACAGCTCACCCCAAAATCAAAATCAAAACATATTTTTCCTCTCATCTGTAGCACTTTTTATCACTTTACATTGTTTTGGTGTTGCTACTTCTCTCCAATTTGAAGGAACTAGATGGTGTTCAGCTTGTGGCACACAAAGCGCCAAAAAAAAAACCACGTTTGAAAAACTCAACAGCAACGTCTCTTTCCAGTAATCATTTAGGAACTACTTTCTTTCAACCAAACTACACCCGCCAACCCTATCACCGTGCAGAAGGAAGCATATATCAACTCATGGAATAGAATGAAACATTAATGGCGTCCTCTGCTGAGCTGTAACGTTAGCTAGCTCGGTGGTGGGCTAGGTGAGCTAGCAGTATCAAGCAAAGATGCACGCTTCCTTCTGGGCGGTGATGCGGTTTGCGGGTGTAGTTTGACATTAAGAAAGTAGTTCCTACATGAAACTGCTCACAACAAGGTCCGGTGATTATCTCTAGTAACTGGATCATGATTTATTGAGAGAGACAATGCTGTTGGGTTTTTCAAATGTATGATTTTTGGCGCTTTGAGCACCAAAAACCGAATGCCATATTGTTCCTTTATATCGGAGAGAAGTCATTCCAATATCTCCAACACTCAGCAGCTCACACCAAATCAATCTAGATCTATAAACAGCACACAAGTTAAGGGGTAAAAAATTGTATTGAATAATGAACAACAAATATGTTTAAGTTTGCTTGTTACTATTTTATCCGTGCATATTTAAGAATATAGAGAAAAGGTGTTCAGGGGATTTATAGGCATGTTTCATCTGCAAAATGTTGATAAAATAGATATATATTTAATTTTGACATAAAAGACAAAACACATTCGGTTATCAGTTACGATGCTTCCAAACTGGATCAAGCTTTTTATGGATTATATAATGCTGATAAATGTCTTCTCTGTCCCGAGAGAAGGCAGTGATGTCACAGATTGGAGCTCCGTCCTGAAGGTCAGGACGTTTTGGTCGTCGTTGCCTGGAAACGTTTGTGGCCACAGAGAGTTTAAAAACACACACTAGTCCTTTTGTCCACGGTTCATTTCAGGACTATTTGAGGATTTTGTCCACAACTTGTCTTCCTGTTCTGTTCACCTCTTTTCTCTGTTTGTAGGGTTCAGTGTTTGTTGTAGAACCAGAGAGAGGTCGTGTCCTCAAAGCTGCTGGTTCATCTGGTTCATCTGGTTCCTCCAGCCTGATGACAATTTAAATATCTGTATTATCAGTCTGGAAATGTTTATTGTGCAAACACTGATGGATTAAGTTTTGCTTCCTCGGGTGGATTAACAGCAGATTATTTTAGGCTACAATGAAGATTAAGAGCATCAGGAATTAGTGATATTTTGCCTCACACATGCAAACGGGATGTCGTTTTTAAAGCACCGTTAATGTTTGGATATCCTAAAAGTCTAGTCTAACGTCTCATCCCTCTTTGTGTCTGCAGCTCTCTGGTGGTTGTGAGTTGACCGTCGTCCTCCAGGACTTCACAGCAGGATGCAGCACGGAGATGTCCGTCAGCACCGGTGAGAGAAACCTCTCTGTCCTGTTTACACATTTTAGTTTGGATCTACCTGTTGACTGTATTCATGGTTTGGTTTCATAGTTAAATCCAAAGATTATATGTCGGATTGGGTCAGAATAGAACCTGCTATATTAGTTTGGGTTTATGTCATTTAGTCTTAATGGGGTCGCGCTGAAAGAAAATAGGTGTATTTCAAGTATTTAAAATGGCAATAAAGGATAGTATTGTTTAAAACTAAAATGCATAAGATTTTAACTTGAAAAACATCTCTTAAAACTTGTAAAATAAGATTGTCTGAAGTTGCAGCATCACCCTGTAAATCATCTGTGTTCTCGTCCCTCCAGGCCAGACCGTGGAGCTGTTGGAGCGGCCGAGCGAGCGGCCCGGTTGGTGTCTGGTTCGGACCACCGAGCGCAGCCCGCCACAGGAGGGACTGGTTCCCAGCTCCACACTCTGCGTGTCCCACTCCCGCTCCAGCGTGGAGATGGACTGTTTCTTCGGCTCGGGGAAAGGTAGGAAAAAAACAAACCTGAGGACCAGAGTTTAGGACTCGGTTTGCAACATTAAGGATAAACTTTGGCTCCAAAATTCTGGTATAAAAGCCAAACGCTTATCCAAAACATAGTATTAGATTTGGAAAGTAAAATTTGGAAGATATAAATGAAATAGCAAAATAGAGCACATACATTTCTCTCTCTGTTCTGGCTCAGGATTGATGTTTCTTTCATGGTGCATTGTAAATAAATGTGGTTCCTTTAATGAGTTTGACAACCATGTTGTCACTGTAGAAATGGTCTGCTCCCACAGCAAAAACACAATAACCACATGCAGTTTAAATGGAAACTCCCTTGAAATAAACACAATTCCACCCATAATGCACAGTTGTGAATGAAATGAAAAAGGGGCCTGATTGGATGGATTTCAGTCATTATGAAGTTCTGGAAAGAGCGGCTGTGATGTGTTTATGTGTTTATGTGCTTGTAAGTCTGCTGAGAGTCAAAATACAAAAGCGTGAAGTGCAGCCCCTAAAACCTTAACATGGCTTCAGTGTTTCTGTTCTCTTTAGACAGCAAGAAGGAGACATCATTGATTTCCTTTAATTAGACCACTTGTTGTAATCAGCTCAACATTGACCTCTATTGGTGAGACAGAGGAAATCCAAGTTCCCCCTCAGACTAATGCTAATCTTTGGAAGCCCATTTCACCCAGTAATAGGGGGGAAAGAAACAATTTAGCCTTGTGCTGGGATTAAACAAGATCCTATAAATCATTATAATGATAAACTTTATTGAAATACTGACTTGGTATCTCAAAATGATGACTTAGTAAGGCAAAATAATGAGAAACTCTAAAAATAATGTCTTAGTTTCTCAAAATATTGAGGTAGTAAAGCAAAATAATGACTTGGTATGCTATAATAATAACTTAGTATAATAAAATAATGACTTAGTATGATATAATAATGACTTGGCATTATAAAATAATGACTTGGTATGATATAATAATGACTTAGTATGATATAATAATGACTTGGCATTATAAAATAATGACTTGGTATGATATAATAATGACTTGGCATTATAAAATAATGACTTAGTATGATATAATAATGACTTGGCATTATAAAATAATGACTTAGTATGATATAATAATGACTTAGTATTATAAAATAATGACTTGGTATGATATAATAATGACTTCATATCTCAAAATAGTAAATTGGGAACTCAAAATGAGTCTTATTGTCTCAAAATAATGATGTATTATTGCAAAAATAATGACTTGGTATCACAAAATAGTTATCATATAAAAGAATGTCTTTTGAGAAGTCATTATTTTAAGAAAGTTTCTCATAATGAATTACAGGATCTTTTTATGTCATTACATTGCTGTTAATGGGCTTCCATAATACAGAAATCCCCCCCCCAAAATGTTATCTCTGCATTATTTAAAGAGGACGATATACAAAGCAGATGATCTTTTAAAACATCTCACTGAATTAACGGAAGGTGTCGCACATGGAGCGGATGTTTTTCTCCGTTGCACCATCAGGAAAATCTTGCAACAATTTTACATTTCAGAAGGTGGTGTTGTGGCTCTGTTGTTCCTGTCTCCTTGACAAACCTAAGCGACAACTCTAATTGTTTACTGATGTGAGTGTGACTGCGTACAATATGGTTCTGGGTATCTGAAGTCTGAGTTTGATTTAAAACCGAACATTTTTGAGCAAAAGAAATGCCAGCTGTTCACAACAAGTCAATGAAGATGGAAATAAAGGTGACTGTTGTCAGTGCTGGACACACATAAGGTTGTACTGATGGTGACTTTGGATGTCTCATTATCAGGGTGCATAAGGATGAGTGGATTTTACCTCATTGCATCATGGGAGTTTTACAGCAGATTGGAAGTTGGACGCTGAAAACAATTTACTTCATGTTGTATTCAGCATGTTTGTTATGTTGCAGATGGAAGCAACTATAGCTAAACCCACAAAGAAGTTATTTCCTCCCATCTTATCGTGACTTTCCGAATACCAAACTTTGAACACACCAACCATAAACTTCCTCCCACACACACACACACACACACACACACACACACACACACACACACACACACACACACACACACACACGCACACACACACACTTTGCTTTCCTAGCATAACTGGCCTTCCTGCGACCCAGTTCACAGTTTTGTCTTGCTAATGGTTGTAATCATCAGGCAGGAGGTTTGTGTGGTCGGGTGATTCCTCTTCACTGTAGTCACACACACACACACACACACACACACACACACACACACACACACACACACACACACACACACACACAGACAGTGCTAGATCAGCTGATTTGCCTGTCGCAGCCATGGTGTGTTTTATGCTCTCGCTGATGAAAAGGCTGTTTTGTGTTCCTGTAGAGAGATGCAAATCAGACAACTGCAGCTCTTACACATTAGACTAAACTCACAGGCACACACGCAAGTTTAAGACCCACTTGCCAAAAGACAACAGTTAAAAATCTTATATCATCATCCCCCCCCCCCCCCCCCCATTTAAAAAGAAAACATTGGTTAACAGTTTGCAAATTGACTTGATTGATTGGTCTCACTGCAATAAATATATAGCTTTTAAAACCGAAACGTGCAGTTCCCTTTTATGTTCACTTACTCTACAATTCAGATATTAAAAAAAATAGTACTGGCATGCTTCATTTGTTTGATTTCATTACCAGAGTCTCTCTGGAGACCAACATGGTCATTTTGTCGGTTCATTCCTCGGGCCATCTAAAGCCGTCACCCAGAGAGACTCACACATTTGGTAGTGGGAATAATAAAAAAATAAAAATAAGGCCAGTGTCAGGTCTATTTCATCGTTAGTTATTAGCAGAGGTGTGGACTCGAGTCAGAATCGAGTGCTAAATCTGATGACTTTAGACTCAACTTGACAAATTAAAAAAAGACTTGCAACACACTTCAGTCTTTACTAGGGACTTGTTTGTCTTAACATGGATCTTGATTTGGGACTTGTCTCGGGACTAGTCAAGCTTTAATTGGGACTTGATCAGGGACTTGTTAGTCTTTACTTTAGACTTCATTTGGGACTTGTCAGCATTAACTTCTGACTTAACTCAAGACTTAACTCGGGACTGGTTGGTCTTTACTTGAGACTTGATTTCGGACTCGATTAGTCTTTACTTAAAACTTGACTTGGAACTTGTCAGTCTTTCATTGGGACTTGACTTTAATGCAGAGACTTGGGACCTACTTTATACTTTCAAAGCAAAGACTTGGTCCCACCTCTGGTTATTAGATGCATCATGTATATCAAATGTGGACTGTTTTGAAGTGAAGCAGGTGTTCTTTTGAGCTTAAACTTAAACCTTAAGTTAGCCAAAACCAATCTGGTGCCACAATGAAGTTGTAGTTTTGTGACAAATAGTAGTAAAACACAAATGATGTGAAACTGTTGATAGAACCTGTAAAAAATATATGTTGTCTTTCTGTTTTGAGCGGAGGAGGAGCTGCAGAGTTGTAGGAGTAAAAGCTGTAGCAAAGACATTTAAAGGACATCAGCTGCAGAAATATAGGATGACTAAAAGTTTCAGGGGACATCAGAGAAAATGAACCGCAATTAGTTGTATCCAGTCACTTCAAGAACTCATGGTGCTGCATTTGAAGAACGGAAGCGTATTACATGACTTGTTAAACCATAGCTATATCATTGACACATCTGAGAACATCCTTACAAATAGAAGACTCTCTTTTCTTCCCGGTGCAGTCTTCCCCTCCAAACCACGCGAACGCCTCGCATAATTGTTTAATTGTGTGAAAGCAGAATTAAGCAGAACCCCCGTCTGCTTACTCAACAGTGAAGTGACTGGAGGCTGATGGGTATTTAATTAACTGTTCTCTATTCGTTAATGAATGAGTCAAACTGGTAATTAAACCCCCAAAGAGCTAGTGAGATGGACTGGATGTATAAAGAGCTGAGTTCTTCTGAGCTTCAGCCTCCTCCCTCCGTCCGCCGTGTCTCGTGTGTGTCTCGGGTCTTGTGACTGCTCTGTAAAGTAGGTCTCCTTGTCCTCTCTGAAAGACTGTGAAGACACGGAAGATTTTAGGTTAACGCAACTGAAAGAATCAGCCACGGTGGAGTTCTGAAGTCACTCATACAGATGGAACTAAGAGCTGTAATTATCGTGAATATAATAGTTAATAGAAGTGACTAGAGAGTTACACTGTGCTGGTATTTGTCTTGGTTTTTGCTATTCTTTGACGTTAAACGACTTTTTCCTCTTGTTATGAGATTGTAGATGTCATAAGAAAGACTCTAGGGGTTTTTAACTTGCTCTCAGTGAGACTGGTGTTGTGACAAACTGCTGTAGTGTGCAGTCATAGCTGCTGTAGTGAAGTCTTATTTCTTGCTGTAGAGCATCAGCTGAAGTGCACTTGTGTATAAAATGGGACACTGCAGGGAAACAGACTTTATGTAGGCTAAGTGTGTGTGTGTGTGTGTGTGTGTGTGTGTGTGTGTGTGTGTGTGTGTGTGTGTGTGTACCTTGTCTTACCTGCTGCTGCAGTGACCATCACAATGCTGTGACAAGGTCAAATACACAGAGAGAAAGAAATGTTAAATGTTTTTACCTCTGAACTTTAATAAACTGCATCACAGAATGCAAATAGTGAAGGTTAAAGTTGTAGAATAGATTCATCTTTTCTAGGTCCTTTTACCCCTCATGGTGCAGGGCAGAAAAGCAATAAACTCTCCTTTTAAAACAATCTTCCCACCAGCATCGGAAGGTTTTCATGCCAACGGCTCACAACATGATTCCAGCTAGATTTACATATTGCATGTGAGCAAATAGGCCTCAAATGAGTCATGACATCAGGTTATTCAGTGTCTGTGGGCCTGCAGGCAAATAGGCAGGATTCTGCAGGATAATTGATATCGATGGGAAATATATTCAGGGATAAGATAATGGTGACTAAGAGAAGCAGGCTTGTGATCGGAAGCTCACAGATTTGATCTTTTCCAGGTCAGCAGGATGAAGTCCTGTATTCTCCTTCTTTTAGCTCTGTTTTTGGTCTCCACCCAGAAATATCTGGTTCTCTAGCTGCTAAATTAGCTGCTGTGTTCACATGCTGTGTCATGCTGTTTGCTGCTGCGTATGTAGGTCTTTTCTTGAAAACAGCTTCCTGGTGTGATCAGAAATGACGTGTTGAGAGCTGTGAGAATGAACAAAAATCTAAATAATTAGCTGGAAGTCACTAAAAAGTCTGCAGAGTTGAGTGATTATTGTTTGTGGGTTTTATCCCTTTAAAATCCAAGTTATAACTGTTAAAGCTTTTCAAGGTACCAGTGGAGAAACCAGTAAAAGTACGCTATATTAAACAAAGTATTCAACCAAAAACCCAGCTCAGCGTTGCCAACATTCTCCATGATTGGACGTGTTTGTTACAGTCGACAGCCACGGATACCAGATACCACTTTAATATACAAATATTGACCATACCAGCCTTAAAACAAGAGTTTTTTTTAATACAAATTAAATTGGCAAATTTGATGTAAATCCATTCATGCATTGATCAACTCACCTCTGTTCTTCTTCAACGTCACTGCCCTCTCTACCAAAATGTTGTGTGGGCATAACATCCGCCATATTTGAATAGAGTCATTACAGCATATTTAAACAAAAAGGCATCACTTCAACAGATACATGAAGCCGACTATGGTACAAAGTAGATTTCTGAAAAGGGGCTGAACACACACATTCCCTCTGAGACACACACACACACACTCTCTCACACACACACACACACACACACACACACACACACACACACACACACACACACACACACACACACACACACAGTGTTGGAACCCGAGTCCCAGCTCTCCACAATAATTAACACTGACTTCTGTTCCAGACAAATGAAGTGTGTAAGGGAGGGAGGGAGGGAGGGAGAGAAACTCAACAACTATGTCTGAGAAAGAAAGACAACTGTGTGTGTGTGTGTGTGTGTGTGTGTGTGTGTGTGTGTGTGTGTGTGTGTGTGTGTGTGTGTGTGTGTGTGTGTGTGTGTGTGTGTGTGTGTGTGTGTGTGTGTGTGTGTGTGTGTAGGCTCCTCCCTCATCTCCTCCTACCTTGTTCTCTCTCTCACCGTGGTGAATGTCAGCAGTGTGGACTAGAAGCTCTTGGTGTTCACACGCCCTCCCAGTCACTCAGTCCAGTTAACCAGTTGGGTCGGCCGGCTTTTAGTGGTTTGAGTCAGACAGCTAGAGAGAGAGAGTGTGTGTGTGTGTGTGTGTGTGTGCATGTGAGAAGGATGTGTGTGTGAGGGAGGATGAAGCGAGGTCGGCATTGCTGTGGATGGATCCTCAACCGCTGCTGCTGCTGCTGCTACGACCGAACAGGTGGGACGAGATGAAGGGACACACACACACACAATTGTGTGTGTGTGTGTGTGTGTGTATGCTGTCTGTGTGTGTTGCATGCTTTACAAGTTTGGATGCTTTTATTGTGAATGTGTGTGAGTGTGTGTGCTGAGGAATGAATTAGAAAACGGGTTTCTGGCTGCTAGCATTCTCTGCACATGTCAATTATGAGAGGGGTGTGTGTGTCTGTTAATGTGCGTGTGTGTGTGTGTGTGTGTGTGTGAGTCATTGACTGAATGAAGAAGGGTTCCGAAAACCAAGTAATAGAAATTCAGAGAGAGATATTACTGATATGCTGTGTTATGTTTTCACTGGAAACAGATTTGAATTGAAAATTTATTGTGAAACAGGAAACAGGAAGAGAGAGAGAGACACACACACACACACACACACACACACACACACACACACACACACACACACACACATTGAGCAGAGGACAGTTTCTCTCTTTATCTTTTAGATGTTGGATTGTGCAATCGTTTTTTTCCTGCAATTCAGTCAGCTGCTGCACAGGGAGTGTGTGTGTGTGTGTGTGTGTGTGTGTGTGTGTGGGTGTGTGTGTGTGTGTGTGTGTGTGTGTGTGTGTGTGTGTGTGTGTGTGTGTGTGTGTGTGTGTGTGTGTGTGTGTGTGTGTGTGTGTGTGTGTGTGTGTGTGTGTGTGTGTGTGTGTGCGTGTGTGCGTGTGTGGGTGTGTAGCAGGTTATGACTGAGCTTTTGGGCGGCATCAAAGGATTTCTCTCGACTCCCAGTGAGTCGTTATACTTATCATTTTCTAAATCCCCCAACTCCTGTCTGTGCCTTCAAACAGAACAATGTGGTTTCTGCTGCGTCTCGTAACATTCAGACAGCTGATGACATAACTAGCAGACTGTGAGAGTGGGGACACGGCATACTATCGAGCAAGGCACCATCTGTCCAGACCATCCGGCCTCAGATGCAGATCATGCATATTGGATTTTTCAATTAAAGTAATTCATGCACGGATTTAAAGTCGTCGCTGTGCAAAACCTTGTTGAAGTTTTAGCCTCAGGTCCCGGCTCCTGTAGTCTTTTCAGACTGGGACTGCGAGGTGCATTTGAGTCCAGGTCTGTGGTCTGTTTGTCTTTGGTGGAGAGGTCCAAAGTAACAGGTGCTTTTTTTCCTAGGAAACCATTCTCTCCAGAAAGGAAAATCACTGCACTGACTGCTTGTTTGTTTGTTATTCTTTCCTAATGAGCGACCTGGAGGCAGGTGAAGCTCTTTCCTCCACAGATAGAGGCAGTAGAACTGGTCATTTGTTGTTGGGGAAAAAAAGTGACTCAAACCACAAAACATTCATATATTTCTATTTATGCCTTAAACGCTCTGACAAACAAGTTGTTTGGTGGTTTAGGACTTTTTTTTAAACGAAATTGTTACCTGAATCAAGATAAAAATCATTATGTGATGACAAGTATACTAATACAATCCACTATATATTTCAATAATGAGCTGCAGTGTATCTCCATCATGGAGCCACAGAGGGGATTGTGATTTAGGTAATGAGTGTGAGTGGGATTTTGATGCCCAACACTCATGCAGACACAATCATGTGATTCATGTCTGTACGAAACCTTTAATTTTATCTTGGATTGCATTTTTCTGATTTTACTGGGGTCACTTGACAGAAATGTAGAATGGCAGGATTCATTTATTGCTTTTTTGCATGTATTTTAGGGAAAACTTAAAGAGAATTGGACTTTGGCAGAAAGTGAGACCATTTGCAAAAACAAAAAACGTGATTTCCGTTTAGTTCTGAAGGATTTAAAATATCTATTACCCCACAAATGGATTACAGAAATTACTCACCTGTGTTTCATTGAATTTGTGAAGAAAACTTTGATTTTCTTGCATGGTTCCACAGAGAACGAGACTTGAGGACGAGACTTGGATAACAAAGTTTTCTTCAAGAATTCAGGGTGAAACTTGATATGCACATTTTCATTTTGCAGATGAAGTATTCCTTTTAAAGGACTTTTTATTCAGTTATAAAATTGACAATGCAGTTCAGCCGCGCCCCCATTAACTGAACATGCTGTCAAATAGTTAATGCTTGAATCTTTTAAGTGGTTGACCAGCTTTAAAAGCTCTAAAAGCACAAAACCAGTTCACAAAGCACTGACAGTTATTGTGGTATTCAGTTTTTAGCCCTGAGCTGAAACCACCTTAAGGCTGAGGACTAGGCTAACGTTTAACTCCACTGTGTGTGGACAGACAAAGTGGACTTTGACACAGACTGCAGCACAGAGCTGAATGTAGCTGAACTGGTTCCACTGATTTCAGCGATGGCAAAATATTTTGAAGATGATCTATTTAGATGTAAATCTAAGTGACTGCTGAGATTTGATCTTGGGTGAAAGAGAGGTGAAGTCCCGCCCCCTCCGGTGTCCCCCATGGGAACTCATTGTGGAAATAAACATGTATGAGTAGTGGACAATGAATAACAAGTAAATTATTTTAATGAGGTGTGAATTGTGCCAGGAATTACACACATGATGTTTGTCAATTTAAAAGATAATTTTGCAAGTCGTAGTTTGTTGTATTTTGATTTAGTTTTGTGTGAAACTGCTCAGTGAACTAAATCTTTTGTCTCGCACAATATATATGTCATCAACACTAGCTAGCTACGTAGATATGTTCTACGCTCAGATGTAACGTTTTCCTGCCTCACAGGTTTTAATCCTGCAACTCTTTCTATCAGCCCGGAAGCAAAAGCTCAAGATCTGTTCTTCTGTTGCTTTAGCAAGAGACAAAGTTAGGATTTAACTTACTCATCTTTTGGGTGTTTAGTCTTTCCAATAATGTAGTTTTCGCAGTTTTATACTTCAACAGTTTTAAAAAAATAGCTTTTAAATTGCCTAATAGCAATTGTGTAATTCCTGACACAATTCAAACGGGATCATAAAAGTAGGCAACTTCATAAGTAACCGTCATGTGTTCATCAGGGAGAAATGTGCCTTTATCTATATTTCCAAAATGGCAAAGTGTTCCCATAATAAGCCTGTGTTCCTTTCTTTAACGTGTTTAAAACAGTTTTTATAAAGTGACTTCATTGTTGAAGCGTTGACGCTCAGCTGGTTAGACGGGTTTGAGCTTTCTACTACAGCATGCATCTACATGTGTAAGAACTCACAGCCTCTATGATATGACACACACACACACACACACACACACACACACACACACACACACACACACACACACACACACACACACACACACACACACACACACACACACACACACACAAACAGAGGCACTTCCACATTATCTCACAGTGGCCGAGTGATTAACTGTGATCCTGCGTCCCATCCATTACACATAAAACCTGAAGATGGGCAGGAAACTACTCAGACCCGGAGGCACACACACACACACACACACACACACACACACACACACACACACACACACACACACACACACACACACCCAGCAGAGGTAATGGACAGAGACTTTGCTCCACTGCTTCATCAGCTGTGATTCAGTGTGTTCAGGCTCATCTGACCCTAAAGCGTCTCATTTATTAAAGTCAGTCTGAGTGGTGACGGTTTTAGCAGCAGTGGAGAACGAGAACTGATTTGATCGTACCAACAACTAGACTTCATTTGAGTTTCAGTTCCTCTAAATACACTGACATCTGACAGTTTCCTCTGTGGGTTGTTAAAAATATTTAAAAGATGAGTGTCTGTGGTATAGGTCAGAAGCTTTTTCTTAGCAACTTATCTTCATTTCCGTTTCCCTCCAGAAATAAATGTGTCGTCTACAAATGTAATAGTTTTATTTGTTGGTTATATTGTCAATTATCCTATCTGTAACGTCTTTTCAGTTCCAGTTGAGGTGTTTCACATGAAGAGGAGTGTTTTTAGTCTAAATGGAGATTAAGCTTCACTCCTCTTTAGGACCAAGAGAGAAGCTTTCACCAAGAAATCAAGAGAACAAAGGAGTAAAGTCGAAGAACGGGGGTTGATTTTGTTGCTACGGATGAGACGTTTCATGAATGATTTTACTTACTTACTTTCTATTATATGCAAGCTAATCAACTAGTCTATGTTGGTGCATGGAGTTAATTGAACATGGAAAAAAGCCAAGACTCAATAAGCTTGCATGAAAACACTGAACTGTGTTGATGTTTTGTTGAGTCCTGTTGTTAAAGTGATGCCATAATGATGAGTTATGATTTAGCTTTGTTTGGACTTTTGTCAGCTAGATTACGGTAAAACTATCGGCCCAGTGTTTATGAAGCTTGGTGGAAAGGAGTAGCATGAGCCAATGAACTTGCATTACATGCAAAAAGTATCTTCAAAATAAAGTTCCATCTTCACAGGAAGCTTAGGCAACAAAATGAAATAGTTAGGTTCAGTAAGGTCATTCTTGATGTTAACTCAACGAGCGGCACTGACCAAGCGTTGATATTTGATGAGTTGGGAGTGAGACCGAGTTGCAGAGTGACCTTGTTGTTGTCATTTTATCTGTATAGTAAGTGTGTGTGTGTGTGGTATCAAATATGTAAGGCATGGGAGAGAGAGAGAGAGAGAGAGAGAGAGAAAGGTATGAAAGGTATGAGAGGAATGTCATCGTTCCAGATTACTTCACTTCCTGTCATTGACAAAAGAAAGCATGATGGGAGGAGAGTGCGCGGAAACTACAATTTCAGTGTTTTTCACACACTGTATTTACTGTAATGATAAACTATACTACTGTTATTCTCACGTCCCTTTCATCTTGCATGCATTTTTCTGATTATTCCACAGATTTTTCCATTCAAATTGCTTCCAATCCATCTAGTTAACAGGAAAGTGAGTGGTAAATACTGTAGCTTTTTAATATTTTGGTAACTTACGTGTGTGTGTGTGTGTGTGTGTGTGTGTGTGTGTGTGTGTGTGTGTGTGTGTGTGTGTGTGTGTGTGTCAAACTTAGTTGGTCTGAGTTTCAATACTCTCGTGTCAATAGAGCCATTCATAGACAAAGTGTGTGTGTGTGTGTGAAGCGTAATTACAGAATGAAACCGTGTGTGTGTGTGTGTGTGTGTGTGTGTGTGTGTGTGTGTGTGTGTGTGTGTGTGTGTGTGTGTGTGTGTGTGTGTGTGTGTGTGTGTGTGTGTGTGTGGTGTGTGTGTGTGTGTGTGTGTGTGTGTGTGTGTTTGAGAGCGAGAGCAAGACAAATACCCTGTTCTGTTGCATTCAGACCACTGACTTAGTATCTACAGACTGGAGGTCAGATCTGTGCGTGTGTGTTTTTGTGTGTGTGTGCGTGTGTGATTAAAGATAGTGAGTGATGGGGATTTTAACAGTAGACCGTCTGTCCTTCTGTCGGGCTGCTGAACAAAAGCTTCCTTGTCTGGTCTCACCTGACTTTGGCCGTCAGTGTGACACTGCTGTACTCTGGGAAACACTGTGTAGTGTGTGTACTACAGAGTTCTAACACTGCAATACTCACTCCTTAAATATCACTTCTTAAACGAAGAGTCACCGCTTGGGACGTCGGCTAACGACTGATGAGGACCACAAGCAAGAAACTCGTTACGGCCTCTCAAAATAAACTTTTTCTGTAAAGTACCGAGCAGATAGAAAGTGTAGTTTTGAAAAGTTTCCCGTGCGTTGTGTTCGAGGTCTCTCAGACTGACTGCAGCATTATGTCAGCATTGTTGCGTTGTTGGAACAGACAGAAGATGAAATGCAAACCTGGATGTCCTAGAATGATGGTCTGGTATTCTCTCTGGAATGGAGTGAAACTGTAATTGATGTGTCATCCACAATTCTTTCAAGACTTCCTGTCACAAAGACGGGCGTGTGTCAGCTTTTTGTCACCTTTTGTTCCTCTAGTGTGTAAATGTTCCCGCTTCCCTGGCACTGTTAGTCTAACCACCTCATCTGAGGTTTATTAGTTTACCTGTGGAATGTTTGCTGGAGGTGAAGACTGCTTGATGACAACTGATGAGGAAATAAAGAGGAATTAGTTGTGGGCCATTAAGTGCAAATCACATATTTACTGACACCAACTGAACCACCACAACACCAAATAAGAGTATCTCGTGTTGTACATCTGTCCATATCGTAAGCACTCTTTTAGGGAATTTCTTCAAATTTGGTTGAAACGTGCGCTTGGTCTCGTAGATGAAGTGAGTATAATTTCATGGTCAAAGGTCATTGTGACTTCTACTTGTCCCATCCTTGTGAATGGGATTTCTGAAGAAACGCCTGGAGGGGATGTTTTTCAAATTTGACACAAATGTCCGTTCGGACTCGATGATGATCGGCACAGAATTTGGTGGTCAAAGGTCACTGTGACCTCACAAAACGCGTTTTTGGGGCCGTAATTCATATGCTAATTATGACGATATTAAAAAAAAGTGATGACATTATGGACAGACATGGATGTAAAATGCAACATGACTGGTTGGAGGAGGCCTAAAACCCTGAGGCGGTGTTTCTACTTATGTCATACTTCATGCTCGTTGTACACTATGGTCCTTTTTTAATCAGCTATATCTGGTTGAGGACTGCAGGAATTTTTGCACTTGTGGCTACCTCATGACGATGTTCAAATGAGTTAACCCAAGTTTAAGAGATTTTAACATTTTGTCGTACGGCATAAAACACAAATTAGAATTTGAATAGATTAATTTAGAAGCTTTTATGTGTTTTTTTTTAAAAAAGGCGGTTGCTAACAAGTGTCTAAATGAGACGACTAAACTTCATCACTAGAACACCAGTCCTCCTTTAGCTTAGTGGTGGTGACGTGAAGTCACGTGACCATCATGTAGTTCATTAAAGCCTAACGTTAGCGTTTAACTTCTGGTCATTGCATTTACGCTTCAAAAGTTTTGTTCACTGTGAAAATGATCATGCTGAACAAAATGTGAAAGTTTCATCAACATTTGTTTGCCACAGAGCATATTTTCTGCATTAATGAAATAGAAAAATCCTCATTGGGCTTCAAAAATCCATCATCCCATCAACGCTCCATTGGTGACTGGTCAGCTCCCAGCAGCTGACGGCAGCACACTGGTTCTGCTGCCGTCATCTGTCTCTGCAGGAGCTGAAGTTCAAGCAGCGATGTCTTATCAGTCGGCTCTGTTTGTGTGCGCTCGGGTCCGTAATGAGTTTCTGTCGTCAGCCAGTTGTCAAGGCCACTCAGTGACTGACATCGGTTCTGCTGAAAGAGCACACGGACAGGTGAACAGGTGACCTATGACATGTTTCACTCTCTTAAAAAACACATGACTGGAGTCGCTCAATAGCACTTCAGGGAGAAACTACTGAAGCAGCGTGACGGAGTGACGACAGGGAGTGGAGGAGTGGTGACGGTTGATTTGGTCTCAGTCTCTTTGTTCTCCAACTTCCATCTTAGCTGGCTGTAAAGTGTGTTGATTTCAAAGAATGCCTGCTTTCATGTTTTTGATACGCCGTGATTAACAAATGTAAGATTGACTCACTGCACCAGCTCAAGTCACCAACAGCACTTCGTCATATTTGTCTTGAGGTTACACAGTTTGTCTTTAAAGGTTGTTTCCAACGTGAAGTACATTTTTAAGCAGCTAGAATATGTTTTGGGGTTATTTTTTATTTGTGTGTAATCTATTTGGAGTTGTGTCAAATACAGGGTGCAGTTGTTTGTGGTTTTGTCTGAACCACCCAGTTTTTTGGGTTTAATATTTAGCCATTGTAATGAAATATAAACAATATTCAAAAAAAAAAAGAAAGTGTGCAGCCCTTGTTTGTCTGTGGGGCAGGTTTGACTCCCTACATTGTTCAACTCCCAGACTGAGAGTGAGTTAAAGTTCAAGAGACAACGTACAAGAACAAAGGAATTCTTTTAAATAACAAAGGAAAAGAGCAACAAAGACTTGTGTGCATGTGCGTGTGTGTAAAGTATTTTATGTATTAACACTTACTTTGGTGTGTGCAGAAGTACTAAGGTCAGCACATGTTTTGGTTTTGTACTTGTTTCTGTTGCAATGTGGGTATAATGTGTCGTCTTAACTGTTTTGCACATAGTTTCTACATAAATGGACCTTATAAAAAAAAAAAAGAGATAACGTGTCCACCTTCTCCCGGAGTCCAAAAGTGGAGCGCAAATATTCTGATTACGGAAGTTTGATAAGAACTACGTAAAATGCCAGAAATCATCTTTTGGAAAACTGAGTTGATGTATGGATCACCCATCCATATGTAGTGGGCGGGACTTCTGACCTATACTGCAGCCAGCAACATCAAGATGTTTCATCTTTGTTTTTAAAGGAGTCGTCATCGTGTCCATTTTTAAAAACGGTCTATGGTGTTGCACCACTGGGGTGAAGTGTATTCTCTGAAGTTCTGTAGAAACACTCAGTAGTACTACGTCTCTCTCCACCTCTCTCTGAGCGTATCATGAGTTTGTCTCATGAGAGAAACACAAACAGAGGCACCTTCAGTAGCTCTGGATGACCTTGGCTTCTGGTTTGAACCGAGTTTTTATCTCTGCCACACTGCTGACACAGTCTGATAACAGCTAAAACAACAGCCACCATTAATACATGCCTCAATAACCTGCACTGCTGCACAGTATGAAGGGAAAAGGTGTGGGAGCTGGGTGACAGCACAGAAAAAGAAAAGGTTAATGTCAGACAGAAGTATTAGAAAATGTTTGTTTTGTTTGGACAGTAATGTTTGAGTGGTGAAGCTGCACAAATACATGATGATTTATTCATAACTTTTAAGTTAAAACATTGAATTTCTCACTCTTTTATTCAATGAATTAAGAATATTGTACATTTAATATAAAATAATGTTGAGATAGAATAGATACAAGCATAGTTTCACTTCAGACGTCAACACGGCTGCTGTCTTTCTGCACAATGTTGACCCACTCTGGCTTATAATACTTCCAGGAAGTGAAAGGGATTTTTTTTTTTTTCTTGACGTTACAGCGAAAATTTTCATAGAAATGACAGAATATCACATGATATCTACAGCTCAACAACAGACATTTGTGTTAAAAGTAGGAGACAGTTGGATAAAAAGCACGAGCGATGAGGAGGGAGGAAGGGCATGAATAGGGAGGGAAATTAAGGTAAACCAAAAAAAAAAAAGGCGCATTGGTCTCCCCACTCATAGATAGTAGAGCAGGAACCCCTCTGGAGACATGTTGACCTTTAACCTTTCATTTCCTGTCTAAAACAAACACCCAACATCACAGCACATAGCTCCCAGCTGTGTGTGAGTGCAGCTGATCCACCACACTCCTGACACATGACTACCGCTTCTTACTCACACACACTAACTAACACACACACACACACACACACACACACACACACACACACACACACACGGTCTGTTATGTTCGGATGTTTAAAGGTTTTGCAGCCATGAATGAAAAAACAATGATGTTTTCTTTTTTCTCAACATGCCGGTTTGCTCTAAACTATGCACAGTCATTTAAAATGTGATATAATCTCAACAGTAAACATGTCACATCTGCATAATCATAATAATAATTGCTTAAACGGTTGAATTAAATTATTAAACTTTGTCTAGCTTAATAGGATTACATTAAGATTAATCTCCAGCGTGGCATGAGAGCAGCTGCTGAACACATTTTGTTTTGTATTAATGAAAAGACTCATCTGGAGCTCACAGTTTCCTTTCACAAGAACCAAAACATGATGCTGTGTCTCCTGAACATAATTAACAAAAGCACATGTGCCTCATTTATTTTTTTAAAGAGTAACATTACAGACATTACTGCTTTTTCTTATTGAAGTAACTGTCAGGGTGAAAACTTGATGGATTTCAGTACTGAGTGATTAATGGGTGATGATTGATTGATGATGTAGGAGTGTGTGAGCTCCTGTCAGCTGATTTAACATGACTGTAAATGCCAAACACGTAGTGCACAGAGTCCAACCTGTGTTTGTTCGACAGCAAAGCAACAAGTGGAGCATAAAATGTCTTTGCTTACCTGCAAAACCCCATGAAGAACTTCATATTCTGTGTTTTAGTCTGAGCAATGCCTTACTGAGCTTAAATGCAATTGTAGATAAAAACATCCTCTATGGAATTATCAGTTTTTCTTCTACTTTTATCAAGTATGTTTAGTTTGATTCTTCTATCACCACCAACCTTCATTTATAAAACATATGGAACGCTGTGGAAGCAGAGTATGTATGGTTGATGGACTCTTACTAAAATGTGAACTTCTCATTTCTCTTTTTTTAGAAAACTATCCCGTTAGCGGCTCCGATGGAAAGACGGAGTCCGTGACCAACCTCCAGCCTCAGGCGTCGCTCAGCTCGCTGCAGTCCAGCTCTCCTGGACCCAAACGCTCCGGGAACACTCTGAGGAAATGGCTGACCAGTCCGGTCCGCCGCCTCAGCCACGGCAGCTCGGTCAAGAAGCTCCCCAATAACAAACAGAAGAAGACTGGTAAGACAGTTCAACACCAATCGAAACCACAGGAGGGCTTTGGTTAAGAAATATTTAGAAAACTTTGGGCAAAAGCAGAATTTTGGGTATTGTCTGAGCCAAAAGGCTGCTTGGATTGTATGCAAACAGTTTTCAAAACATTGCATACATTTTTCTCTTCCTCGTTTTTTCCTTCCCAGTAGCCACTATTTCCGTTCCATTAAGTACATTATGAAAATCAGCCTGATTATACTGTTGCAAGTAGAGAGCTTCTAAAAGATCCGGCCTTGTGGTTGAATATTTAAATTTTTTATGCAGCATTGCATGCATGTTATCAAACGCACCAACAGGGAAGTATTCATATGCAAGATCCTGCTGCGTCACTGTGACATAATGTGACACATTTTACATAATTGTGATTAATAACTTTGACATTTGTGGTAAATGTGACAAAACTATCTTTACGATTCTTCTCATATGTTTTTAGCAATATAAGAAAAAGGACATATGTCTTTTTAATTTTATTTATTTGTATTGATTCTGTCAAATACAAACTAACTTTGTTAGTTTGTATTTGACAGAATCAATACAAATAAATAAAATTAAAACTTTATTTCTTAAATCATCAAATCCAATAATGCCAGAATGCTTCTTTGTTCAAATGTTTTTTTGATGTAATGAATTCTGAACTGGTTGATTGACAGGACCAGGAACGGGAAGAGAGGAAAGCAGGAAGAGTATCGACCTGGGACAGCCCGACCCTAACCTGCAGGATGACATCATCGACGAGGTAAGCAATGAGGTCCAGGAATAGCAGTTTCCATCATTGTGCTTTGCTTTTTCGATAAACGGTATCACCGGATCAGACCGTTTTCAGGAGACAGTTTTTGTGTTTTTCCTTTTGTGTGAAAGAGAGTTGAAGCTTTTCTTTGTTCGGATTCTCTTGCAGGAACAGGTCTTTTTTTTTTTGGCAACACACTTACCCAGAGTGAGATAGCAGAAGAACTAGATTCAACAAAAGTAAAAGAAAACAAAAAAATAAGTGTTTCTGACAGAGAAATGTGAATTATGAATATCCTAAATTGATAGCATTACTTACATTTGCTGATTTGTTGTAAATCTTATTTTTCTACCTTTCTGTTTTGCAGCACTTTCATATGTTGAGAGGTCTTCTGATAGAATGTCTTACACCAGACCAAAACTAAATCTAGGTCACTACTATTTCTGATGCATCAGCAGTGTTTGTAGGAGCAGCAGGAAAACGTGCCTATATGGTCAGATATTATCAGATATGAAACACATAGCATGCTGCTTTTTTTAAACTGAAAGTCTCACACATAGAATATGTGAAATATGCAATAAAATATGTGAAGATGTCAAATGTAAAGAATCAAACCAACATTTATTGAACCTGTCGTCGTGCTGAAAGATATGCATTACCATATCTGTTTTATGGTTGTTTATCTGCTCCTATATACAAAGCCTCTGTAGTTAAACGGTAATCTACCTGCTCCTCCTCACCAGGAGGTGTGTAGAGATTTATTAATAATATCTACATTTACGTAACAGACAGCCAACGGCTACAGTTTGTCTTCCTGTGTTGGAGCTTTTTTTCTCTCTTACACAGAAATACATCGACACACACAAATACAAACTTATGATTAAAGCCCTGCCCTTGTTGAAAGACGTGTCCAAAGGAAAGGTAAAGCAGTAACAATATTCCAAATAATAACAGGAAATTGAACGTACACTTACAACTTATTTCGATTTTATGAAGTTTTTAAAATATGTTGCCCCCATTCAAGCCCGTTCTCTGCTCCTGTGCTCGAACTCCTCCAAACGACCCCTTCATACTGTGTCAATTAAACAAACACCGATTTAACTCGGTCAAATTCAGCTTGAGAGTTTTATTCTCGTAACAATCATCTCACTCATGGAGCCTGACCAGGATCATGAGGTTTAATTTATCTATGATTCATAAGCGACTTCCCGAAACTACTTAAAATGCAGCATCTCCATGCTCCATTATTCATTCAAGTGCATTCAGAGGAAATGTTTGTTTGTTTAATTTTTTTTTATTGAAAATTGGAAGCAAAGACTGATGACAGCAAAGCGAGTTTGTCCAGTTAAGTGTCTGATGATGTCACAAGAGAGACCTTTTCAATCACTTATCACGTAATGATGATGGAGTGTGATGAATGTTTCAAATGGACAATAATGGGAAAGAAGTGATTTTCATTAACTGACTCAATTCTGTCTTGTGTGTCCCCTCCAGAGGTTCCACAGTAAGGACAGTAACCTCCTCTCTAAGAACCCGTCTGGGATGCAGAGTGGTGGGGAGGAGGAGCAGGACGAGGAGGCCCACACCCCTCTGCCTCCACCCATGGAGATCATCAAGGACCCCTCGGCTCAGGACGACAAGGTGAGACGGCTCGTAATGACGGAGTAACGACATAAGGGAGGTCTGCTTTAAATATCTTGGTCTGTCCACTAACATCTGTCAAACCTCCAGCAGCTTTTTCTTTGATACGCTTACTGATGAACTTTATTGTTAATGTTACTTTTCTTTGGGTATAAATCCTGCAGTGTTTCCACCTACTTCTCTCTCTTCCACTGCAGTTTTCCTCTTAACTTGCTTCAGCTCTTCTTCCCTTTTCCTCCACTTCCTGCCTTCTCTCCTTCACTTCTAATCTTCCTAACGCTGTCGTTTGCCTTTTCATCCTCCTCTTCCTCTCTCAGTCTTCATCCTTGCTAACGTCTCTGCAGTCGTCCTCTGAGGGACCCAGCGCTGCAGAGCTGGTTAGCGCCATAGAAAAACTGGTTAAAACAAAGATGGTGAGTGTGTATGATTGTGTGCATCTATTAGTCGTACACACTTCTTTATAATGGAAAAAAAACATGACGTGGAGGCTGCTTGTCTTCACAATGCGGCATTAAGTGAACACAACCTGCTGTTTCCATGAAGTTCAAATATCATGTATGGATCTTTTTGTGCTTATTTGACCAAATAACTATAATATTAAGAGATAAAATAATCCTTTATTAGTCCCACAGGAAATTTTCAGGATTACAGCAGCAGAGAGGATAGTGCAAACAAGAGACATAAGTAAAAAAAAAAAAAAACAAGATCAAAACATGTATTAATAAGTAAATTAGTAATAACACAGTAAAGAATATTAAATAAGTAAAAAACGTTAGAAATCCACAATAACTAAAATATTATATTAACAGACAGAATAATTTTAGTATGGTACAGTGGATTGCACATATTTTAATATAAATGTGTGTAGTGGAAACCCATGCATGTACAGTAGAGTGTTTATGTGTATTTGCTGTAATTAGGAAAAGCAGGAGCTGGAGTTTGCTTTTCACAATTAACAAAGTTTGTTCCTTATAGCTACTAAAGTCCAGGCTGCTACTGCCCCCTGCTGTCATGAAATAATCTCATTATTCTGATGTTTGTTTTGAACTCAAGTTATTTAAAATTGTGAGGGTGTTGAATGTTGTTTTTACTGTAAAGCCCTCTGAGACAAATCAATATTACCAGTCCAAATAAATACACAAGACATGATAGAGGATCATTTCTATGCTTTCCTGAAACTGACAAACAAATCTGAAAAGGGAAAATTAGATTGAATCCACCTCTAAACACTGACCTCCTCTCCTCAGACTCTGGAACCAGGAGCGTACCCCGGCTTCTCCCCTCTCACTCCGCCGGAGCAAACCACTCCGGTCCAACCACGGAACCCAGAACTGGAGCAGAGAGCCAAAGCTATGAGAGGACGGATGTGAGTGCTGATACTGTAGTGCTACAACTACTTCTAGTTCAAGAACTGAAAAGGGCAGAAGTTCTACCAAGAACCATTCGCTTCTGAAGGGACCCTTTTTGGAACAAAGGCTTTTATAGGGTTCTTTGTAGGACTAAGGGTTCCATGGAGAACACTTTTAATCCAAATAACCCTTTTTGATAGAAGGAATTCTTTAAGGATTGTTCAAAACATAGGTTTGAAAAGATTGTTGAAAAAAATGCGATTGTGAACCAGGATTGTTTTGTGTTACGCTTCAACACATCGGCCCAACCCTGGGATCATTACGAGGAAACCTGGGTGGGTTCTAGGTGAAACACTTAGAGTATGAAAAGGGTTCTTGGTAGAACCCCCTGGGTGGGATTTAGATGAAACCCTTGGAATATTAAAAAGAGTTCTCAGTAAAAACCCCTGGGTGGGTTTAAGATTAAACCTTTGGATTATAAAAAAGGGTTCTCTGTAGAACCACTGGGTGGGTTTAAAATGAAACCCCTTGGGATATGAAAAGGGTTCTTGGTAGAACCCCTGAGTTGGTTTTAGGTGAAACCATTGGAATATAAAAAGATTTCTCGGTAGAACCCCTGGATGGATTTGAGATGACACCCTTGGAATAAAGAAAGGGTTCTCTGTAGATCTTCCAGGGTGGGTTCTAGATGAAACCCTTGGAATATAAAAGGGTAAGGTGGAATAGCATAGCAGTGGTTCTCTGTTGAACCTCTCATAGGAGCTTCTGGATCACAGATGGTCCTAGGTATAATCCTTTATGTTAGGTTCTTGGTAGAACCCTCTGAAAGGGTTCCAAATTAAACCTTTATACATAGCTCCACAAAGAACCAAAAAGGCTTCTCCTATGGGGACAAGCTAAAGAAGTCCTAGTTGACAGTGATGACGTTTCCTCAGCTGATGTCTCCGTTTGTTCTGCACAGGTTTGTCCTCAACGAGCTGATTCAGACGGAGAAGGACTACGTCAAAGACCTGGGCATCGTGGTGGAGGTGAGACACACATCTGTGATAATCTGTGTCAGATCATCTTGTGGTTGTCTTTCTCATTGGTTTAACTCGGCATCTCCCACTCTTCAAGTCCCGCCCTTTGAACTCAGACTAGCCAATCATAGCGTAGCGTCGTCCAGGGTCCAACAACTGTCCAGCTCTGCTCCAAAGACTCTCATGCAAATGTTTCAGATGTTCCTCTGGAGCTAACATTAGCAGAGTACCATAGCCATGTTGTCATCACTAGCTGAGCAGAAGTGAGCAGAGCGTCCTTAACATATTGACCCTCTTTGAACCCTGCAGTGCTTCATGAAGAAGATCGAGGAGAAGGGCGTCCCCGACGACATGAAAGGAAAGGACAAAATCGTCTTCGGGAACATCCACCAGATCTACGACTGGCACAGAGAGTAAGTTCAACAATCGGTGTCCAACGAGACCCAAAGAGGGGTCGGATGTATCGTTTGTAACATCTGTCTTCTGTCTCCGTCAGCTTCTTCGTTGGAGAGCTGGAGAAATGCCTGGAAGACCATGAACACCTTCCCGAGCTCTTCATCAAACATGTGAGTGGAGCGCTGTGTGGTGATGAAGAGGAGGACTTTGTGTAATCATGATATGTTTGACCCTCATGATCTGCTGTCTGACAAAAAATGTGTTTGTGTTACAGGAGAGAAGACTCCACATGTACGTGGTTTATTGTCAGAACAAGCCGAAGTCGGAGTTCATTGTTGCAGAATATGACACCTTTTTTGATGTAAGTGATATTTTGACTCTTTATGTTCCTGTGATATTAATTATGTTTTTGTTCTTCACCAAACAACACAAGCTTGAAATTGAAATGACTCCTAACTCTCTAATTACATTATTATATCATTTCTTATTATATCATTTTTTAGCTTGGGTAATTGTTATTTAACTCACCAAATACATGAAACACAAATAAGAAAAATGGATAAAAAAAAGAAGTGTTCTGATGCTTTTGGTGTTTGTCTTCCAGGGAATCCAGCAGGAAACCGAGTCCAGGTTGACCATCAGTGACTTCCTCATCAAACCAATCCAGAGAATCACCAAATACCAGCTGCTGCTGAAGGTAACATGGACACAAATTCCCTGATTGAATTATAAATCTATTTTATTTTAAATCAGAGGAAAAAAATATCCTTTTCCATTTCCTTCACATGCAATTTTATTAATTACAATTCATAAAACAACCTTTCAATATCATCTATAAGGCAAAAGAAAATACTGTAGTTTTGACTAGTTGGAAATATTTCATCTCACAAACACAGTGGTCCAAAACTAAACCAGTAAATAAACTCCATGTAGCAATCTTTTACCTGAAAGCAATCATGTGTGATGTGAGAAAGTCCACTCCCTCATGTTTAACCAGCACAAACATTTCCCATAGACTTGGACAGGGACACTTGGATAGAGTTCTTTATGAGTCCAAGAAAAGACAGACAAATTACAATTTTTGTCAATATCCAATCAACAGTAACTCTAAATAGTTTTACAAAACAAAGAGGACCTCTTTATTTATCTGACACATCATTCTGTGTGACATTCAGGGTACAGTGTTGTTTATATATATATATATATATAGACTGCAGTGAGCTGAATTTACAGAGTATTAAAGTTGCGGTCATGTTTCTCCTCAGGACTTCCTGAAGTACAGCTCCAAGGCCGGCATCGACTGCGAACAAATGGAGGTAAAATAACATCTTTCACATCCAGTTTTTGGCTTGTAGAAGCATTTTCATGTTGATGTTGGTGGTCTGTTAATACTCCCAAACGCCTAAAAGTGGGACACATCTGAAATGAACACAGAACAAATGATTTAAATCCCTCTCTCTGGCTCTTACAGAAAGCAGTAGGTTTGATGTCTCAGGTCCCTAAACTGTGTAACGACATGATGAATTTGGGTCGGCTGCAGGGATACGAGGTACGTTCACTTCCTGTTCTGCTGATTAATAAACAGGTTTGCACTCAGCACAGTACAACCTGCACCTGTTCATGACTGATTGTGGAAAAACTGACCAGTGAGCACTGAATCCATTTTCTCTTCAGGGTAAACTGACCTGTCAGGGCAAACTGCTGCAGCAGGAGACCTTCTTTGTAACCGAGCAGGACACCGGCGTCCTGTCGCGCTCCAAAGAGCGACGAGTCTTCCTCTTTGAGCAGATCGTCATCTTCAGTGAGCTGCTCAGGAAAGGATCGTCTACGCCGGGATACCAGTTCAAGAAGAGCATCAAGGTACGCAGAGGACGGGGGGGATAACATTAAGGATGCACATTTTGAAAGACTTAAGTTAACAGTAAATTCCCTTTACCAGTTAGTAAATCACAGTTACTTTGTAACACTATCTGTTGATCCTGCTCCAATTATGTAGTGTTTATTTTCCTTTTTCTAGAGAAAATCCATTAATCTTTTTACTTTGCCCCACACATACCTTTCCTCCCCCCCCACAGGTATCCTACCTGGGTCTGGAGGAGAGCGCTGACAACGATCCCTGTAAGTTCGTCCTGTCGTGTCGCGGCTCGTCGGAGCGCTTCACCCTGCAGGCCGCCAACGTCGACATCAAGCAGATCTGGGTCCGACACATCCAGGACGTCCTGGATGCTCAGAGCAACTTCCTGTCTGGTGAGTTTTGTGTACTTTTCACTGACATTCTTCCACATCATACTAGTTCGTTTGCATGTTTATATCTGGTTAACTAAGTCTTGAACGGCATATTAACGGAAATAAAACAAGGGCTCACTAAAAAGGTTTTGTTATTTGCTCATTTTTACAAGTTGGTCATGACGTACATCAGTAGGTGAATTCTTGGATGATGAAGTTTCCTGATTGCACTTGAATGCATGAAGAAAGTGAAGTTTTAAGTCTCTGCAAGTACATTTTCATTCAAGTTCTGAAAATAATTGAACTATGCGTACATTTAAATCAACAGGTCAGCAGTAAGTGTGTGTGTGTGTAAAATGGGCTAAAACTTGCAAAAAACCTTATCAACTTAAACTACAGACAACTAACAGGATCCAAAACTCAAGTTTACATCCAGAGGAGGAAAAACTATAAAACATCTGGAGGCAGCAAACACACCATGAGAGAGGAATATAATCGATCCATCTGTGTGTGATTGTAGCTCTCCAGTCTCCCATTGAGTACCAGAAGGAGAAGGGCGGAGCAGGAAGCAGCTGCTCGCTGACCAGGAACCGCTCGTCCTCAGGGAACCGGCCCTCCGTGACGTCTCACAACCGCCCGTCCTCGGCGGTCGGGCTTGGCGACAAGGAGGCGGAGCGAGGGAGGACCCAGATGAAGGTGTCCACCTCCAACGGAGGGTCGACGTGTTTCGACTCCAGGGTGAGTTCCTGCAAACAGACCTTGTTCTCAGTGTATTTGTATTTTCACTCTGGATGATGTCTTCATGATTTCTCAGCAGTCCTCAGGGTCTAGTCAGGGTCTTGGACACACGGCTCCTTTTCATTTTGCACTTTTATTGTCTAGACCTATCCATTTGCCAAAGACTGGAGCAGACAGCTGGTCAACTAGGCCATGAAGCTCGTTTTTTATACCTTCATGCTGTCTGCTCAGCTTCCTGTTCCCTCAAAGCCAAGGTTAAAATCTGGGCTACTGCAGGTGTAGCAGCACACTGCGTTGGTTTATATATACACACATACCAAGCTGTTCTCTTTCTGGCCTACTTTGACTGAAAACATGATTTAAAGCCTGCAGAGCTCGACATCCAAGAAACCTTGACCCTCAAGGGAGAGATGTTCCTGAGAAGAAAGACTTTTAGAGTTTTTCTAACCATAAGTTAAAATGACACTCAATAAAACTAGAACAGGCTACGATCCGTAAGGCTGTATAGTCTGAAAACCTTTGAAATGACGACCTCCACTGCAGCCAGCCACCAGCGGGAGATCAAGATGTTTTGGCTTAATGTTTTTGGGAAGCTTTCATGTTTTCTATCCTCGTATACAATCTACGCCATAGAGTGCATATGAGGAGTGGATGTTGTCGTTGTGATGTCACCCATTGGTTTTTGGACTGGCGTTTTAAAGCAATCTTGGATTAAGCCCGCGCCATCGTGGCTTTTTGCAACCAGTAAACAGAAGTGACCATATTTGGATTGCGGAGGAGTGACGTAGAGATGCTGTATATGGCTCTGGTGTCGACCTGTCAATCACAAGGTAGCCCCGCCCTAAAGCATACCCTGCTCTACGGTCTGTTTGACTCTAAATGGAGCATCATTTACTAAATGAACATCATGCTGTATTGAAGAAGACTTGAAACTAGAGATTGAGACCATAAACTCATGTTTACAATGTTTACTGAGGGAATAAATCAAGAGAGAAGTAGAGTCATTTTCTCATAGACTTCTATACAACCAGAGGAGTCGCCCCCTGATGGACAGTAGAGAGAATGCAGCTTTAAGACACTTTCTCATTGGCTTAACTTTTCAGAACCAGAGGTTTCTGTTTGGTCTATGGACTATTTGAATCACTCCGTACTTAAAGATGTAGATAGATTAACCACTACTTCTGAAATAGAAAGCCTGAGCAGAATGGTGATAATCTGAATGTCGTTGTTGTTCCTCCTCCTCGGTCCTGCCCCCCCGTTGCCCCTTACTCAGGTTTGGGTCAGCTTCAATGGCGTCACAGCCAGCAGGACTGTCATCCAACCCACATAGACTCACCTTAACCTTGTCCTCAACTCTCCTCATCCTCTCTCCGTCCGTCATTTCTTTTCTTCGGTCTCCTCCTGCTCTCCTCTTTGTTTGTTTTCCCGTCTCCTCTCTTCACCATCCCTTTCCTCTCCATCCTCCAGGTCTTTGACGGCGGCTGCAACGGCGTCTCCTCCACCATGTTGGTTTCTCAGGACTACTCGGCACTCAAAGAGAACGAGATCTGCGTCAGCCAGGGCGAGACGGTCCAGATCCTGGCCACCAACCAGCAGAACATGTACCTCGTTTACCGGCCGGCCAACAGCCAGTCGCCGGCGGCGGAGGGCTGGGTGCCGGGTCACATCCTGGGCCCGCTCACAAAGCCCATCAAAGACTCTTCGTCCACTTCCTCCTTCTCGGCGGCGGTGGCCGATGCCAACAACATCAAGTAAGTCGTCCCCCCAACCCACTCCACCCAGCACTTCTTTACCTACAGACAGACGCACTTCTGGTTGGGCTTCAAACCAAGCACTCGGATTGGATGAGAGATTTGAGGTGACAAACTCTTGTCTACCTTTTTTTTTTTTTTTTTTTTTTGTGAATCACCTCCTATCCCCAACTCCTAACTCCTCCCTTCCTCATATACTCCCCCTCCTCCCCCCTTCCCTTTAAGAACGAACTCTTGGAGACTTTTTTTTGTTTTTTGTATTTTAACTCCTGACGTTGTCTTGTCGCTCCTCGGAGGTAAAATGTACAGAACTGGTCTCTAACTGTCCGTCAAGCTGCTGCAGTGACAGTTTTATTTCTGAGCCATCGTCTCTTGACGGTTCTGCGGCAACTACATGAAAATGGATTTCAGGCTTGCAACCGAACTAAAAACACACAAACACACACTGACACCTTTCCAAGTAATCGAGTACTGAGGATAGACTGGATAGAAAATCGTGTAACTTGTAGCTGACTCTGGAAATCAGAGGGAGACAAAACCATTGACACTCATGTGGAGCTAAAACCGGACTCTTATTTCAGTTCCTAACACCCTGCTTTTTTTCTTATTTTTTGTATATTTTTTTTGTCTTTTTACTGTTTTTGAAAAGAAACAAAAACTCACCTGGGGCATTCAGGTGGACTCCGCCCCGTTCTCCGCAGTGGAGATGATTTATTTTGTTGTCTGTGGCAATCTATACACAAGTTTTTGTGTTTATTCCTCTTGTTGTTGTTGTTTTTTTCTGCCTTGTTAATTATTATTTTTATTTTACACACAAAGTGGGATTTTGTTTCCTCCTTCATGTTGATTTTGTTTATTATGTCGGCAGTTCACTGTACAAAGTTCATTTTGGTTTTTCGACCGAGGCTCTAGAACATTCCTGTTTAAAAAAAAAAAAAGAAAAAAATCCCTTTTTGCACTATTTAAGATAAGAAAAAATATGAATGAATCAGGCTGTGCAATATGTTGCGTTTAATGGCAACGATCAGCATTGTACTGTTGGTAGTCTAATACTAATGATTTTAAATGTATTTTAAATATGTAAAATAAACCTTTTGGACTTGAGCATGAGTTAGCAAAGCGACGTGAAGGTGAAGGTGTTTTGTTCTGCGTTAGGCTAAAGATGATTGTAGTTTTTAATATTTGTAAATAAACTACAACAGCAAACGTTAAACTGAGCGGTCTGCCTGCTTCTGTGTGCACTGTCATACCATCAGATGGAGCTTCTCTGTTTAAAGGGCCAGTGTGTAGCATTATTTGGGACCTATTGGCAGAAATGGAATTTTGAATTTTCATATCTAGGTTTTTACAAGTGTATAATCACTTGGAACTAAGAATCGCTGTGTTTTCGTTAGCTTAAAATGAGCCCTTCATAACTAAATGAATCTAAATCTAAAGAGTCAGCCATCTTGTGCCGCCACTGTCCCTTTAAGACGAAAGAGAGATATTTAGGAGTGAAGGGACAAAAGGTGTTTGCTTTAAAGGAAGATGTCTAAAATAAAATTGACATTTTTTAAGGTTATATTTGATTAAAGATTATCTTTTTCCTATTAAGGATCCTTTTCACGAAATTAGACTGAAAGTGAATAGATAAATCAGGGTTTATTTATTAAGAATTTATGAGTATTTTAAGTGTAACTGCACCAAACACTAGAGCAACAATTATTGTCTGCACCTTTTCCCTGTTTGTTTAATTTCAGCTTTTTGTATCTGTTGTTATTGTAGTGACATTTCTTTTAACCTTGTTTGTTTCAGTTTTTACTAACATCAACGGTTTGAAACTCCACAAAAGGTACAAACTTGAAATATAACTTCAAAACTTTTGCAAAAGAGAGAAATGCTGAAAGGCCTGCATTCTGAACTTTAGGTCGGTTTTGGAAAAACAGGAACATTTTTCATGTTTTTTGAATGTGAGGCTGAAAAGGTGTTCTTGAATTACAAAAAGATGAGTTATCACGAGTCTACAGGAGACACGAGTGTGTTGAACTGCAGGTGTGATTCTTCATAACACTCGTTGTGTCTGATTGTGTGCTAGATGAAGGTACAGTATGTTACTGTTTCTCTCTTCCCTCCAGTCTAACTTTATTTCCGTCTCAATAAAGACAGACCCGTGTCCTTCTGTCCTTCTGTCCCTCTGTCCTTCTGTTCTTCCTCTCCTGTATCTTACTGGACCAGCAGTCTGGCTGCAGCTTCAGGCAACAGCGACCCCTTCAGGACCCTCTGCTACAAAACACACATTTAGACTGTACACACATACTGACCAACATGATAGAAGCAGTGAGGAAGCTATGGAGGCCAGGGGGTGACGAAAACACAATCAACAATGAGTTATTTTTTAATTAGGTATTTATCTCCATTTATGAAAAATATTCTCATATTAATCTCATTATAATGTGAAATGTCTTTTAGCATTTCATAATTACAAAAAAGTTTTTTCACTATTTTACTACAAATCACTACAAGCAGATCATTTAGCTTTTTCTTTATTTCTTCTGCATATTACCAATTAATTGACATTTGTTTATTTATTACCTGAATAGAAAGTAATCTAAGTGACAGCTTTGCCATTTGCTGCATTTTATTGACTTTCAAATTACAGTAGAGACTTTAATACAATATAGTAGCCTACTTTATATTCATTTTGTTAGCTTACTGTGGGCCCGCTCAAGGAGGCCTTATTATTATATCTGTAAGGCTAACACAGATGCTAGCAGTAGCTATTATAGAGCTTAGGGTGTTTATTATTATGCTGTAGCCTTTAACAAAAAAAATGTAATTATTACATACACCTATGTTTTATGTGGTCTTTATTCCTTTGTGATGAAAGTAAAGAGATCAAAAGTGGGGCAGAATAGAAATAAATGCATAAAAGGTATTAATCTCATAAATCATGACATCACACTGAGTATGTAGCAGTCCTCTCAGCCACTTTACTAACTACAGAGCGTCCTGAGGAAGTCTTGACGGCCATGTTGCCTCTGCAGCCAGACTTAGCTGGACACCACTGAGCTTCTCTCTGATTGGCTGGTTGATGTTTCTCGTTCCTGTACCGAACAGGAAGTCTCTGTCGTGGAACACACTGCGTGCCCGGAAGCGGGCTGAAGCCAAGGACGCCTCCTCGTTTGGGGTCAGGGGTCCGGAGAACGGCCTCCTCCGTAAGCCCAAAGAAAGCACCCCCCCTCCCCCGCTCGCCTCCCCAGCCGCCAGGCCGAAGGGCAAAGTGAGTAAAGCAGCCCGACGGCGCACACTGGTGATGTCATATGTGTGTGCCGAAAACCCCTCACCTGACCCACTTGGTTTTTAATTTTTATTTTTAACCCGTGTGTGTGTGCGCGCATGTGTGTGTGCACAAACCTGCAAACACACAGTTTAGGAATAATTTAAATAAATTAGCCACATTTGTATCCAATATATCCAATATTTATTTATATATTTATCTATTTATGTTATGTGTTATGTACTATGGCTAGAATTTATGGCGAGACCAAAGAGTGGCACAACAAATATATATTTGTAAGTCATCGGCAAATAGTTTTTTTGGACAGCTTTTGGGGCGAGCTAACAGTTAACATTCACATTAGCACGCCAAGCTAGCCTGCTTGCTAACTGCCGATAACTATCAAGCTAGCCAGTATAAGCTCGATGATTGGCACAATTTAAATGGGTACTGTAGTAATTTGCCCATTGTTATGCCCGACCCCTGCTGCTACGTCATCAAGCTGTCAAAGCTACCATGGAGCCCACACATGTCACTATCTGCACTCCCTGAATGAAAATGACCACCTGATTTAGGGATTTCATTGGTCGGGTCTTGGCGAAGGGTCCGTTGGTCTACAGAGAACATTTCACAGTTTACAAAGAAACTTGGCTTCACAAAAACGGTATAGATTTACTTATATTTTGGCAAATTGACCAATCACAATGATGCCATTACAGGGAAGTGATCCCAGTGTGAAATATTTTATGTTCTATATTTTATAATATAAATGCTGGTGTGAACAAAGATTAGTGGGGACAGTTCAAACAGGGATTAAAAAAAAAAACTAAACATGAAAAATTAAAGAATGAAAGATTTGACGGTTGAGAAAAATTAGACAAGAACACTGCAAGTTTTACCTCAAATGCACTGCTTGGAAAATAAAGTCTGATTTATTTTTGTGTTGTGATTTATTTCTCCCTCCTTGTGCATGGATAACAGTAGAATCCACTGAATAATTCATTTAAGTTTGATTTGAAATTAGTTATTTTGTTTGCTGTGCTAACCAGTGTTTTCTGTAGTGGACTAACATGGTAGAGCTCTCCAAAAAAGTGTTTTGTATGTTTACAACAGTGACGGGTCATGTTACATGATGTAAGTTTATTTTATAGTTGCTGTTTTAAAGTTAAAACACTGCACATGAACTGCACAACCTTTTTCTGTATAATTTCCTTTATTTAACCCTGTTTTGAATGTTTGAAAAACAAATAAATAACTGTGAATGTCAAGGACGGGACAAACTCAGATAATGATGACCAGTCAGATTAACATATGCAGTTTAGAGGCGTCTCTGGTTTTGATATGTTGCAATTATTTGTATCAACAAAAGAAATGCATGAATGAGAACATGGCTACTGCCTGCTGCTGAGTGCAAGAAAAACATTAAGCTTTACTATCTTTGTAATGTAACCTTTTTTATTTTAATTTTTATACATTAAAATGGGATTTTAAGGGCAAAATTTATTTTGGAAAAGCTTCAATTACTTTTTTTAAGTTTGGTAAATTTTCTTGGAGCAAGCATCTAGTGGCCATTAGTTAATTTCAGTTTAAAGCACTTCTGCATTGACTTCATCACTTGGCAGTAGTTTATTGCTCTTAGTTAAAGTGTTCTTCCTAAGAAGGAAAGGAAAATAAAGGAGGAGTAGGCAGTGAGAAAGCTATAAGAACAAAAAAAAGCCTGAAACCCCCACAGCTCTAAGGTAAGTATCAGCAAAACAGAAAGAGTTCTGTGCAGAGCAGTGAAGTTCCATCAGGTCATGGGGTTACCTTCCAGGATATTTAAAATCTTTCCCTTTTCTTTTCTAATTGTCTGCCTCCCTCCCTTGGAGTTTAAACTCAATTTACCCCTTTTCCCTCCTTATTTCCTCTCCAATTATTCCCTTGTTCTTATCTTCCTTTGTGCACAATTTCTTCTGTCTTCCTTTTACTCTTCCCTTATTCCCTACCTCCTTTTAAATCCCACATATTTCCAATTCTTCTACTTTCCTCTTGTCCTCCTCCTTCGTTCTCCACCAGGACGTTCACACTTCAGATGAGTCAGACTGTGACGATGACCTTGACCCAAAAACAGGCATGGAGGTACGCACACACTATTGTTATTTAAGGAATTACAGATATTTTTTCCTTTGAAAACATCTAAAACAAGTGGATAGATATGAAGATATTAATGTCGACAGAAAAGAAACTATTCAAGTATTATGTTTAAAATATAACAAATAGAAGAATTTTGTGAAACTAAACGTCAGTTTTACGTTTAACTTTGACCTCATCTGTTTTCCAGCTTCTCAACCCAAATTTCATCCAGGAAGGTAAGAGACACATGAGGTCATCAGAGTCTGACGACCATCAAATACAAAGTTCTAGAGTCAGATAATGCAGTTCTTGTTTGTTTCTTTGTGTCGGTGAAAGAAAAAAAGTTTGATGTTGTAATACAAATTTTGGCCACAAGAGGCTAAAGTAAACCAACAGCCTAAATGTTCTAATTATGACTAAAAGCATTCTTGTCGTCTTCCAAGAAGAAAAGATAAATTATGTTAGTCCTGTTTAGAACATGTGGTCTTGCACTTCGCTCTCCTGTGGATGATATGAGTACTACAACAACAAACAAAAATGATCCTGACAAAAGAAATGAATTTATAAAGGAAAAAAAACTTATTTTCACCTGTTAAGTCATAAAGAGAGGAAACAATTTGGATCAAACTTTAAAATGGATCATCAGTTGTTTTTTTCCTCTCAGGGCTTCCGTAGAGACTCCTGCACACACCTAACCAGCCACAGAGCATGCTTTTCACCATGCCACAAAACCTGAATCGGGTCGGCTGCATGCCTGCTTGATAAATTGTTCCAGACAGCCGATTCAGCCAATGCAGGACAACATTTTAAACAATCTACTGCCAGACACCAAGACAGAATTAGGCGCCTGACTTTGCTGGTTATCTGTTACGCCTAAATACCACTGTCAAAGTTAAGGTCTACTGGTGTGACATGATGGGGGAAAAAAGGAAACCATAGGGCCACACTGTGTTTCCAAATCCTCTTTATAACCACAAGTCATGCCTCAATAAAGAGTATTTGCTCCTATCTGAATACATATTTCCTACATTTAAAAATATACAGTATATTAAGTGTATCATGGTACATAAAGAACATTTCTTTAAAACTACAAATCGGAGTATTTAGTGACATGTTTTCCTGCGTGCAGTGGCTCCAGAGTTCCTGGTCCCGCTCTCAGACGTGGCCTGTGCGTTCGGAGAGACTGTGGTCCTCTGCTGTAAAGTCTGTGGTCGACCCAAACCCTCCGTCACCCTGAAGGGCCCCGACCAGAACCCGGTGACCAGCAACAACCGCTTCACCATCGACATCAGGTAACGGCAAGGGCATTGTGGGAAGTCTCCTTCGTTTTATAGTCACTCTAATACCTACACTTGACTTTTTTACCTGTCCTGCTTCTCTGATTTCTTCCCATCACATATACATTTTTTTTTATCCTACTTATTCTGATTTTCTCCTCCTCTTTCTTCACATCCTCTTTAATCCTACTTTTCCCTCTCCTTTCTCTTTTATTCAATCCTTTCTTCTTCTTCTTCTCCTCCAGGGACACAGGTGATATCTTGTTGAAGATCTGTAATCTGATGCCTCAGGACACCGGCATCTACACCTGCGTTGCCGTTAACGACCACGGCTCTGCCTCCTCCTCCGCCTCCATTAAAGTGCAAGGTAATGGTCCTGGATTAAAAGGAGCATTTCAGACCATTAAACAGTAACCTTAGTCAGCACTAGAGCAATAATACGGAGTAAAGGAAGATTTTAGTTTTCTGAAATGGTTTAAAAACTATAATAAATTAAATTTATTTTAACTATGAAGACTTGAAATGATGAAGACACTTACAAATGACGAGGTACAGTTAATTCTGTCAACATTCAGTCAAAATCTGTATTTTACTGACAGTTTTTTTCCATCTCCTTCAGGTATCCCAGCAGCCCCTGGGAGACCGGTGGCCCAGGAGGCCAGCAGCACGGCGGTGATGATCCACTGGCCGCCTCCGGCTTCATCCGCTCACTGTGCCGTCAGCAGCTACACTGTGGAGTACAGACAGGAAGGTGTGTGTGTGTGTGTGTGTGTGTGTGTGTGTGTGTGTGTGTGTGTGTGTGTGTGTGTGTGTGTGTGTGTGTGTGTGTGTGTGTGTGTGTGTGTGTGTGTGTGTGTGTGTGTGTGTGTGTGTGTGTGTGTGTGTGTGTGTGTGTGTGTGTGTGTGTGTGTGTGTGTGTGTGTGTGAATTTAGTTTTTTCTGAAATATGCAAAGAGGTTAAAGGTATAATATGTAACTTTATACGTCATTAGAATGTCTGAAAACGACAAAACGACAAAAAGTTTTGGGCATTACATTATCCCAAATGTTTCCAACAATTTTCAAACAAAGAGAAATATATAATTCTAATTATGGGAACATGTCAAGCCACCTTTTTATGATATATTTTTTATATCTTGGGTATATTTAACTATATATTAAATGGATGAAGGATTTTAATTGTCGGACGTCTGGATCTCTTAAGTTATCAGACAAACAAACAAGCTGAGCAAGTATTAGATTAGATTTGTGGAGGAAAACCTTCTGAACGATAAACACTGAAGAAATCCAAATCGACACTAACTAAAGACAATAACTCCCATGATCCCTCATTGCTTCACCACATAGCCAAACTCCGTCTTCTGCTATTGTTTTCATTGAGAGACCTCTAGCTGGAGATAATTAAAGATTTTGTAATTCAACCTTTCCTCCTCTCTTACCCTCAGACTCGTTGCTATGGCAGCAGGTGGCCAGCAGCAGAGAGGAGTGTATTCAGATCGACGCTCTGATCCCCGGAGGTCACTATCAGTTCAGAGTGAGAGCCTCCAACCGCTGGGGGGGCGGCCCTCCATCCGAACCCTCAAATATGATCACACTGCCCAGCAGCAGTAAGTCTAAACACACACACACACACACACACACACACACACACACACACACACACACACACACATGTGTTTCCATGATTTTTAAGGACGTTACATTGACTTAAATTCATTTCAAAGAGACTTACTCTAACCTGAACCTTAATCTAACCTTACCCCAACCTTAAACCAAGTCTTGACCCGAACATTTAATGATTTACTTTATGTAGACGTGCATTTTGTCCCCATAAGGGAGGCGAGTCCCCACAGTGTGACTGTGTAAACCCATTTATGTCCCCACTATCCATGAAAACACACACACAGTTCCATAATGTGAGCAAAAAGCACGTTCAAATAAATAGCTCAACGTTTTTGGAAGTTATGCTTTTTTTTGTTTCTTTCTTTCCAAGAGGGAAGGATGGATGTTAACCTGGTGTCTGTGTATTAAGCACCCCGTTAGCCTAGCTTAGCACAAAAGCTGGAAACGGGGGTTAAAAGCTTGTTTGGCTCCGACCAAAGTGAAATTAATCGACCGACACATCTAATTTGCATTTATAAAAGGTGATTTTTTTTCTTTGAACACAAATATAAAAACAAAGTGTCTTTTTTGTTTCCCTCAGGTTTTGTAGTCTTTATTTGACATTTGACAGATTCACATTGATCTTCTCATATTACTCAAAATGTCAAACTAGTTCTATTTTTACAGCCAACCTTTATTTTCAGTGTGTTATCACTAAGCTGTCTAAACCATCGTGATAAAACAGTAAAGCCAAATCCACAGTTTATTAAACTAAAACTCTAAATTCCCACTAACCCCTAGATATTTTCATAACAACATACAGGAAAGTGTGGAACAGAACAAATGACATGCTAATGAAATAGACACAAGAGAAAAGCTGATGTAGTGTTGAAATTGAGAAGCGTTCACTCCTTTAATCTCCTGCTGCTTCTCTCTCAGACTCTGGTTACGATGGAACTGGGATCCAGTGGAAAGAAAACTTCGAGGCGACTTTCTCTGAGATCTGTGAGATTGGAAGGTAACCAGTCGCAAATAACTGAGAGCCAAATAATGTCTTTTAAAAACAAACCTTGGTTTTCAGCCCAGGTGTTTATAGTTTTTTATTTATTTATTTTAATTCTGCCTCTCTTGTCTTTGTTTGTGTTACCAGGGGACGATTTTCAGTGGTGAGAAAATGTCTCAACAAGACTACAAAGAAAGAGGTAGGGCATCCCTGACAGAATGACCTGTTGTTTCACTACACTGATGTAAAGTGTGTGTTGATATTCCCTGTACAGTTAAGTGTTGAGGTGTTTTGAGTTACGGAGAGTCGATTTCTGTGTTCTTCTTTTCAGCGAAGTTTAAATTTAACACTATTTTTTAAGTTTTAGTTTTTTATTTTACAAAAAGTTATTGTACTTCTACTTATTAAAGGTTACAATTCCACGTGATTTTGAAATTAAGACTGTAGTTCAGTCAATTGGGGGGTTTCAGATGCTCGCAGAATTTGTATTTGAAATTGCAGTAAAGTTTATGTTATCACCAGAATGTTAATGTTTATTTTAAGATGATTTGAGATCATTTAAAGGTACAGTGTATAGTGACATCTAGTGGTGAGGTTTCAGAATTAAACCAAATGAATACTTTATTCTGTTCAGGTTGCGGTTAAGTTTGTGAGTAAGAAGATGCAGAAGAAGGAGCAGGTGGCTCACGAGGCGGACGTCCTCCAACACGTACAACATCACCAGCTGGTGGCGCTGTTGGACACATACGAGTCTCCAACCTTTCTGATGCTGATCCTGGAGCAGTAAGTCTGACCGAATTAAAGGAACTCACGTTTTAGTGTATTTACACACTTAATGTCTTATCCTCAGACCTCAAACACTCCAGTTGGAGCTCGTCTCAGTTCAACTCTTAGATGTTAGACAACACATTTAGCCTTTATGCATATCTTATTGAAGTATCTAGGTGAAAATGATCTGGACTCAGTCATGTAAATCCACCACCTCCCCTTTATAGGAGCAAGACACACAGACTTTTATGTTGTTTAGCCTCTTTTTGTTGTTGTTTTGTGTCCCTTTGTAATCGATACACATCGCTCTGTTATTTTGAGTCCCTCTGTAGTTGCTTTGTGTGTCTTTATAGTCATTTTGTGTCTCCTTACGGTTGTTTTTCCCCATTTTCTTGTTGTTGAGTCTCTTTACAGCTTTTTTTGCATCTCATTGGAGTTGTTTTGGTCTCTTTGTGGTTGTTTTGCTTCTTTTCATAATTCCCATGAGTCTCTTTGTGTGTCTTTGCAGCTTTGTGTCTCTTTTTACTCTATCTGTGTCCCTTTATAGTCGTTCTATGTTTCATTGTGGTCATTTTGAGTCTTTTCCTGGTTGGTATGTGCTGTTACCTTTAGCACCCCTAACATTAGATTACATTATCATAACTGTCTCTAAACCTCACTTAATGTATTTGTGTGTGTCAGGCTGGAGGACGGTCGTTTGCTCGATTACCTCGTCGCTCACGATGAGCTGATGGAGGAGAAGGTGGCGTTCTTCATCAGAGAGACACTAGAGGCCCTGCAGCACCTTCATACCTGCAGAGTGGTTCACCTGGATCTCAAGGTGAGAACCATATGTGTGTGTGTGCTACATGAATAAAGTCTGACTTGACCCTTTTAAATCACTTCTTAAAACACACTTTTACAGAATGGCTTTTATGTGATGTCGTCGTTTTAATGTTTCATTTTCATTTGGTTTTACTATTTTATCTTATATTCGTTTACTATATTTTACCTATATTTTATTTTTTTTGTTGGTTTATTTGATTGTCACTTGTTATTTCATTTTGTTTCTTTGTTTAGTTTTATCCTAAAAATGTTTCTTCTATTGCACTGTTTTGATGGTTTGTCTGTCGAAGCACTTTGTAAACCTTGTTTTTAAAAGGTGCTATATAAATAAAGTTATTATTATTATCAATGAAGCTGACATATTGTTAAAAGATTGTGAAATTTAGGAGGTGCGATTTCTAACTTTTTTAAAGAATCATATGTAATATTTTACACAAAATCATTAGCTTCCATCTGATTCTGGATCTGTTTCTCTCTCCTGCAGCCTGAGAACATCATGGTGGACCTCCACTCTCCCACCCCGGGCATCAAACTCATCGACCTGGGCGACGCCGTCCAGCTGTCCGCCCACCGCCGCTACGTCCACCTCCTGCTCGGGAACCCAGAGTTCGCCGCGCCCGAGCTCATCCGCGGGACGCCGGTCTCCGTCGCCACGGACGTGTGGAGCGTGGGCGTGCTGGCCTACGTGATGCTCAGCGGCGTGTCCCCGTTCCTGGACGAGTCGCCCGAGGAAACCTGCGTGAACATCTGCCGCCTGGACTTCTGCTTCCCGGACGACTACTTCCGCGGCGTGAGCCAGGCGGCGAGGGACTTCGTGACCTCGGTGCTGCAGCAGGATCCCAGGAAGAGGCCGAGCGCCACTTCCTGTCTGCAGCACCCGTGGGTGGGCCGCGGGGGCGCGCATGGCGGGGAGTACTCCAAGACGCCCCTGGACACCACGCGGTTGGCCACATTTATCGACCGGAGGAGGCAGCTGCATGACGTCCGGCCCGTCACTAACATCAAAGGGCTGGTGAGCAGCAGCATGGGCAACACGCTGTGACGGACAGGAGCTCTGAGAGTCAACAACAACCCCTCTGTGACCTCCAGGGCACCCACAATAACACTACTATATATTTAAAGCATTTAATTATCTTTAGTATTTATTAATGTGTGAGTGGGGAAGAGATGCGTCGGCCTCAATCCTTCCTGTGAGAGATTCACTTCTTGATGAAGGACCACGAGGCTAGACTTAAAAGCAAGAAGAAATCATTTAAATTCCTGGTTGTACGATATTTAATTACTGACTAACACATTCATTTCATCTTTGTTCACCCGGTAACAGCCATTACAAGTGAAGCGGGTCCCATAAACCGCCTAGAAACGTCCCATAAGAACCCAAAGAAATGACCTCATGGTTGAGGAAATGAGCATTTAGAAAACACACTGTGAGCAGGCTTAATGGCAACATATTAGTTTATATTTGTAATGTTTATTTTTACAGGGACAGATGTTATATTTGAGGCAGGAGAACATTGTGTTAAGGAGGTTATTTTACTAGGCCTGTTGCTCAGGAATAATGAGAATCAGCAGAATCGTAATCACTGAGATGCAGTTTCCAACCCATGCTGTGCTAACACGCTTTGGCTGACTTAACAGAACATATTAAACAGTTTCTGAGAGATTTTGACAGTGATATTTTGCAAAACTTGTGATACCATTGGGTTGGTCAGATGCAAAAAATCGTAATTCACCGAAACAAAACCGCTAACGGTGTGTTTGATTTGAATACGAGAAACTCTCATGGAGGATTAAAGCTGCAGTGTGTAGGATTTGGTGGCATCTAGAGGTGAGGTTGCAGATTGTAACCAACTGAAACCAAGCGTGTTGGAGAACTACTGTGGCTCTCGTAAGAACCAGTGTTTGGTTTGTCCGTTCTGGGCTCCCGTAGAAGCACGGCAGACTCGGTGCTTATGCAGATACAAGAGGCTCATTCTGAGGTAACGAACACACGATTCTTAATTCCAGGACGAGAGAAAACCTCCTTATTAATAGTCCAGATCAACCTAAAGGCCATGCACTGTTCCTTTAAAGAGTCTAAACTGTTTCAAAAGGAATCTGGCGGATCATAACTAACACATGTATCAGAGGGAGTTGGTAAATGTCAGTTTAGTTGTTCTTAACCTGGTTCAATGTCTTGCTTAAGAACACTTTGACTGGGATTTCAGCAGAGCCACCAGGAATCTTGCAGAAAACTTCATGAATGAAATTTGGGTGCAGCGAGCAGGTTTTTCACTAGATAGCATGGACGTTCTAGTAATAGTGGTGTTATGAGTATGTGGTGGCTTCTTGATGAAAGCAAGGTCCACGTCCTCCACTAACATTCGTTCTTTATTCTTCTTGCTTGTCGAAAAAAGGTCTCTCCTGGGAGATCCTCTCTGCAAAGTAGAAATATGAAAAAAAGTGTCTCCTAAATAGAAGAAGGCAAAAAAACCCAACTAAAAACTGGATTTTAAAGGGAAATGTAACTCTTCTTGTCATTTAAGCGTAACAGACCACCTGTACATTAACAACTGTAGCTGTGATTTAAACCTTCTTGGACTGGATGCAACAGCGTTGAACTTTGCTATGATATACCTTTAATTTATTAAAATGTGTTGAACTTATTTCAGGACTGAGGTTGGGGGTGGAATTTGCGATGTTGACCTGGAGCTGTACCCTGAAGGGGAGTAGACGTAAGATGAGTAAATAGAAGCCACTAAACAGCTGCTGGGCTGTGCAGCAGCGGTGGAGTCTACGTTGTGAATAGTGCTGGAGTTTACATCAAATCACTGACTGATCTGAACTGAACTGTGCTCTCATGAACTGCAACAAACTGGGTGAAAATGAACATCTGTAGCTGGAAGCTTCTCTACATGAAAGGTGAAAAAGAAAAATCACAGAATAACCTCGTAGAGCAAACAAAGGACTACTGGACCTTACACGGGAACACAGAGGAGGCATGGAGACGGGAACCCTACAATTTGTTCGCATCACTGTTTACAAAAAAAAAAGCTTAGGTAGTTTTCAAAAAAGTAGAATAATCAGGGAAAAACCTGCATGTAAATTCACCAGGGACGGTTTAGAAAATCAGGTTAGCAATCTGTCTGTTTCTTGAACAAAAACATGTGACATTTGGTGTTGAGGTGGGAAAATGAACTCCACCCCGATACGAATGTTTTCTGTTTGTACATTTGTCTACCAGCCACTGTGTCAAGTAACCAACCATAGTGTTTGGGTTCATTAATCTTGTAAAATAGTTAATGTGGATGCTGAATCGGTCTTGGATTACTGCAGAAGAGTCCGTTTACTGTCTTGTTTCTACTGATGAATGTAAAAAAAAAAAGAAGAAAAATGTAGAATGTGTTCTGCTATCACAAGTGCTGTCCTCTGCTTTCACCAAAATGCTTTCGCTTTCACAATGCTCCCTTCAGACCATTTTGCATCCCCATCTTTCCCCCGCGAGCATTGAGTGCACTGCTGTAGTAAGCATTTATTTTCATGCAGCAGGGGATGCAGAATGGTGCAAACGAACAAGCCACAGAAGCAACTTTCACATTTGTTTGTCTAGTACAACAGCATCCATGCAAGTCTAGGGCTGGGTATCGATCTGAAAGAACCCAACTTCTCCAGACAAACCACACCTGCATTTAATCCATTTTGTGCCCAGATCTGGAAAAACAATGTACATGTGTAGTTTTACTCGCAGCCAATCGCCCCAAGCGTTATTCAATTTAATGCGATATGATGTGGTGAAGTCGAGTGCTGCCTATTTGACCAACTTGTCGGATCAGCGCACCAACAGAAATGCCGAAATAAATGCAGCGCTGGTGGCATTTTAGGCAAGAAGTAGAAGTAGAAGAAAAGGTATGAAATGAAGTACTGTTCTGGTATTGGTGCTGGTGTCTTAATTGTTTAGAACGATACCCTGCCCTAAATGCAAATCTGCAAGGTAAATACTTTGTGTTTTCAATGCAGCTGTAATGAGATATATTCAGGTACCAGTGATATCTCAGTTTCATCTTCTCAACAGGGATTCAGCTTCTCAAAAGGATTTTTTGGGGGAAACAAGGTTTCTCTATGCTGAGGGGATCTGATATACAATTCTCTCATCTTTAAGCATGGCAGCATCCTCTGTAAACAATAAACAGCATTTATTTTACATTTTTTAATCATATTCTCCTTATACACAGTACAGCTTTGTGTTTAAATGGTTAAAAATAAAATGAAAAGCACTTACATGTTACTGGTAAATGTATCAATTCACTGATATTGCTAAATGTTGTTGACAACATCGGTGCTGAAAAAATCCGTTTAAACTGTTTGCCTTATCACTATTGGTTGCAGCTCAACAGAATGAGAGTTGTTTATTTTCATCTTGGTGTTTTTATGGAGAGTTAAAGTGTTCAATATTGAATGAATAAGTGAAACAAAACATATTTGCGGTCAATTTATTAAATTTAACGATGAAATAGTGAGTTTAATAATAATAAAACAGTAATATGACTTATTGAAGGATAAAGTCTTTGCGATAAACAGAAAAAGTGGCTTCATAATATAAAACTGTCAACAAAATCTGGCAAAAGAAAACAATATATATAACACATTAAGCTTTGTAATTGCGAAATGTTTATGGTTATATTGCATTTTGTATTATTCGTGCCATGCATTTGTTTAATATTGGACACTTTGGGCTTCCATACACTGACACCTCGGCCCCCTTTCAGCTGGATGATTCAGAGTTGTTGCAGCACACTGACTGCCTTCAGTTAAAGCTAACAAAAGTGCTTTAAAACCAATCTTAATGTTAATCACCTGTTTCTAACAAATAAAGGTAATCCTTAATTCCTGCAGTAAGAAAACGTATGTAAATGAGGCCCGAAAGATAAATACAGTTGCAGTTGGAGGTCACTAAACAGGTCTGTCTCTGCTGGTTTCATTTTTCTTTTAAGGAGAACTTCAGTTACTGTTTTTCGTTAACATTTCAACTGAAAAAGTTAAATCCGTTCTCTGCATTCTAGTATTCCAGCCTAGCTCTCAGGGTCTTCATGAGGTTCAACCCAGCCTTCAAAACGCATCAGATTTCAACAAAACACCAGAATATTTCAGCTGTACTGAGGTCTGTATTTCTGTCTTGTTATAATTGTTAATAGTTTCCTGTAAAAACAACAGTTTTCATCTGCGGCTCATGAAGTGAGATTTCTCTAAAATTCCAGTTTGCCTGTCTGGATTAAGGTACTGGTAATGGAAATATTAAAGAATAATGCAGTAGTAGTGTACAGTATGTAAAGTACTAGTTCTGTCTGAAGTCAGTACAGCTTCAGCCTCCAGTTGGCTTCAGTTGTTCTCTTAACCGGGGGTTTGATTACCGCCTGGTTTAACTCTGTGAAGAACGGATCGGTCGTCTAACATGAGATGTTTCAGTGAGACTGGAAAATACATTTAATTCACATTTTGCGTTCAAGGTTAGATAATATTTCAAAGTGAAAATATCTTTAGTGTGGTTGGATTTATACCTAATTCACACCTGTTTTTCATGTGTTTTGGTCAGGTGGATTATATTGAAATACAAAATGTGATAACCACAAACAGTCCAGTAGTTTAGCTGAGATGTTTTCTACCAAGATGGTCTTCAATCAAAAATTGCAATGATGGAAAAAGTAAAATGACCACAGTGAAAAAGTATTCTGTTACAGGTGAAAGTTGTTGAAAACATTACTTACGTTCTCTGTTCTCGACGCTCCAATCTTCTTCTCCACAGAGTTAAACTTAAGGCCGAAAACAATCCCACAATGCATCTGTCATGGCTTGGTGAGCTGCGTAGCACCGTGGCGGCTCCCCCCCCCTCTTATTGAATGTTCATCCCGTGCTGCATCCTGATTGGTGTTCATGCTGAGCTTGGTCCATAGAGAAGCGTTCTGCTGATGGCTTCATGTAGGCTGCCTCTTCTTACTCCATACCACCTGCTGGTTTGTTACTCTTTGCTAATAAAGAACCTGCTTGTTTGTAGTTTTTTTCCTCTTTCTGTCTCATTGTGAAGGGTTTGTTGGTTCGTCTCCACTGGGTGGCGCCATAATGATCTAACATGTCAACATTACACTGGGTGGAAGAACGAGCATCATAATTCTTTACTGGTTGAAATGATATCTTGATTTGATTCAAATAAATGTGAATCATTCAGGAGACCAGAAATATTTCTGAGGTTAATCTTTCTGTAACTTACTGAGTTCAAAGATTATAGAAAAGTTAAATACATTCACATGTCCTGAACATTTGAAAGCAGCACTAAGCCTCTGGTTCAAAGAGGTTTGAGAGAAACAGTTCAGTAGATTATAAAAAAAAGAATGATTAAAGCTTTGGTGAGACGTAGAGGTATGTGGAGGAGAACAGAAGCTTCAGACAGTTATGAGTTTACCAGCCTTTAAATTCTTCAACTAAAATAATATTTAATACAATATTTTTTAAATTAAGGGTCAGTCTGATTTAGTTAAATTTTATCAGGCACAAGAACCGAAATGAAAAACTGCAGGAAGTCTATATGTAATAAAAATGTATGTATTTCTTTCTTTCTGCAGGTTTAAGAGCAGAGAAACAAGTAAAGACAGAGAGTGGTGTAGAAACACCGTTAAAGCTTTTCTTAAATACATTTTCAGATACAGTCAATACAATTTTTTTAAGCTTGTTTGTGAATACTTTTTTACTTTGTAGCTTAAAATAGAGTGTTTTACATATTTATTTTATATTCCAGCTTTAGTTTTTCAATATTAGCACAGTTTTCTGTGTTCATCTTAGTTTTCAGTAGTTATTTTTTTGTTTATTTTTTAATAACCTCTCTCCCTCACTCTGACTCACACACACACACACACACACACACACACACACACACACACACACACACACACACACACACACACACACACACACACACACACACACACACACACACACACACTCACACATACATACACATACATACACGTACACACATACGCATACAAACACTGCCCTGCTCATTGCTCAAAACAAAATGCCGACCACAGCTACTTTAAACTGAAAGCTCAAAACACAACAGAATTGTGTGTGTGTGTGTGTGTGTGTGTGTGTGTGTGTGTGTGTGTATGTGTGTATTATGTGTGTGTGTGTGTGTGTGCAGTCACATCACAGCAGGTTTAAACTCTCAGGCACTAATACAGCTCCGGTTAATGAAATATCTAGCAGTAATCCTGTACCCAGGATGTAAGTGTTTGGTTTATTAGTGTTTCTGCTGCTGAAGGAAAAGTTTTCCAGTAAAACTGGAGGAGAATCAGATGACAGACGAGACTGTGAAGAGTGGAAGAGGAGGAAGAGGAGGAAACATAAATGTTGAGGTGAGTTTATTCATGGGATTTATCACAAACTATTCTGTAAGTTTATTCTTAGACTTCCAAAATCTTCTGAAATGAGTTTTACAGATGTTTTTGATGGGGTTAAACCGTCAGAACGTCATCTTTCATACAATTAAATGTGTTTAAAAGGGAACTTCAATTTTAAGTAAGTTTACCAGACCTTCTCATCTCTGCTTGTAGTGGCTCGAGGATACACTAGTCGCTAACATAGCATAACACACCTGAATCACCGTCTGACTTACTGTGGTTGAGTTGCATTGTGGGTAATGTAGGCTATCTTTTCTGCTGTATAATGTCTTTTTTAAGTGTTAATCGGAGTCCAATAATATTATTGCTAAAGCAGTGGAGTTTTCTTTTAGTTTCAAATAGAACACCACTGATTAGTTGCCTTTATGTAAGAAACTGTGCTGGTTTTTATGGGATGTTGGAGAGTTACCCATGGGTGTAATCCCCAAACATACCAGTAAGTTCTCACCTTTGACTTTTCTCTTGGAAAAATGGAAACATGGTGTTAAAAAAAAAGCATAATTCTCACATTTGTGTGGCTACTCTAATGCCCCTTGTGGCCGATAGTGGAATAAGACAACAACGTCATCAATATTGTCCTCCAAAGAAGAACGATTTTCAGCAAACGCCAGAAAAACGAAGCACGTTTGTGTTGAAGAGATGTTTTTTCTAACCTTTACTATGTAGTTATAACCTAACCAAACATTCATGTAGCTTTGTCATCATTTTCATTTTGAAAGACATATTTTGTTTAACTGCCTTCTATCACGGACGTATGATCAGGAGACGCTTCAATGCGTCGTCCTTGAGAGCAGGGACAAATTAGATTTTTTATCGTTTAATTTGGAGGAATTTACCGGCTGTTCTGATTCAGAGATGGTTTTCTGCTCTGTGGCCACAGGGGGCAGTATTGAGCCTGTAACAACTTTGATAGACCAGGACTAATTGGTTGCTACGTAGCTACAGGTTATGTCGATACGAGTTGATTGTGGATGTCCAGAAGTAGAATTTATGCAGAGAAAGCAAGAAGAACA